>NW_026731618.1:0-205000 GCF_028476545.2 Physella acuta | reverse complement strand
ACAAGTTACATCGACCTACCTGAAACGGTACTCATGTTATCGGTTATTTAGAAAGCATAAAAAGAGGAGAATGCTACTTCCGGATATCGGAAGTCAATCAAAAATGCAAGCAATCCAAGTGTAAGATTGTATACTTATACATGAAATGAAGTCTTCCCAAATGCAACAGCACTCACGGTATCGTGTTCCCATGGAAATAAAGTATCACTTCCGGTTCAAGATCCGATAAAATACAAAGTAATACTCATTTGCGAAATTTTGTTTTACTAACATCAAAGGTACTCCTGTCATCAGCTTTTGAGAAACCGAAAATAGAGCACATATAACTTCCGGTTACCAGAAAAAGCTAAAGAGTTGATTGTGAAGTACAACATTTGATGTTATACATGTATTTGAAGCGAAACGTCAACAAGACGCAACGTGGACGGAGAAAGCCGACCGAGGAAACCCAAAAACACAAAGACAAAGACAACACTATAAACCCAGAGCCTAGTGTATTTCTTCCCATATTTAAACTAAATTAATTTTATACTAGATATTCAAATAAACATGCAACACAGGCTGCTGTGTCTGATGGTAGAGGTTGATGGTAGAAATTGATGGTAGAGGTTGATGGTAGAGGTTGATGATAGAAATTTATGGTAGAGGTTGATGGTTACGATTGATGGTATTAATTGATGGTAGAGGTTGATGATAGAAATTTATGGTAGAGATTGAAGGTTGCGAGGGGTCGGCGTGGTCGAGTCGGTAAAGCTCATGGTTGCTAAACCGAAAAGTCTCGAGTTCGAACCCTCGGGCAGATGGGGCTCGTTAGCTGGGGACAGCCACTCTTCTAGGAGAGACAACTCCAAAATTAAACAACTGCTGCCTTGTAGTTTGTTCTTGGTTGGACAAAGGCTATGGAAGCAAATCCAAAAAGAAAAGCAGGCTGAAATCGGAGTCAATGGCCTCAAAGGCGCATAACCAGTTGACACGTAATGCTTAATTGTGTTGGAGGCGTGGTCGAGTCGGCAAAAAGCTCATGGTTGATAAATTCGAACAGTCTCAAGTTCAACCCCACTGGCAGATAAATCTCGATCCCCTTCAACACTAATAATTAAGAACGAAGAAGAAGAAAGAAGAAGAAGGTTGCGATTGATGGTAGAAATTGATGGTAGAGGTTGATGGTAGAGGTTGATGGTAGAGGTTGATGATAGAAATTTATGGTAGAGATTGAAGGTTGCGATTGATGGTAGAAATTGATGGTAGAGTTAGATGTTAGAGATTGATGGTAGTGAATGATGGTAGACATTCGTGGCGCATACCATGCTAGCAAGCAATGGACCGCTAAAAATAAAATAGGAAAAACAAATTAAATTACTCTTGTTTATTCATTTAGTTTTATAAATTTAAAAAAATCTGCGTACAAAATTGACACTTTTTACAGCTTATACCTATCCAAAGACTGTAACTATCTACTTTATCTGCCCGTATCCCGCCATGCCCCTGTAGGCTACCTTATCTGCCCGTATCCCAACATGCCCTAGTCAGCTACTTTATCTTTCGCATATAAAGAGAAGTCACACCTCAGCTTAAATGTTTTTGTCTTTTAAAACAATCGATTTATTTCCATAATAATTTCTTAGCTCGAACCTCATTTGAATAATAAATGAATAAATTATATATATGTATATATATATATATATATATATATATATATATATATATATATATATATATATATATATATATATATAGGCCTATATATATATATATATATATTTATATATATATATATATATATATATATATATATATATATATATATATATATATATATATATATATATATTTTTTTTTTTTTTTTTTTTTTTTTTCCTCACCTTATTTGTACTTGCAAAGACATTACACACGTGAGAGATATGAAGTTGATGTACCACATCACGAGATGTTTCATCAACCACTGGATAAAAAGACTAAATATGAGCGAGTACAAGATGCCTACGCTATATGTCCAAGAAATGCCACCACGGCCCAAGTCAGAAATAGGTCAACTCGACATTGAGTATACAATTCTATACCCTTTGATGTTCATCGGCATTCTGAGTTTTACAGCCTCAGCCATCGTTCAAGAGCGTGAGTCGAAGGCTAAGGTAAGTCAGGGGTGTGGTAGCTAGGGTAGTTACTGTACAGGGATGGGGGAGCTAGGGTAGTTACCGTGCAGGGGTGGGGGAGCTAGGGTAGTTACTGTACAGGGATGGGGGAGCTAGGGTAGCTACTGTACAGGGGTGGGGGAGCTAGGGCAGTTACCGTACAGGGGTGGGGACCTAGGTCACCGTACAGGGGTGGGGGCCAAGGTCACCGTGTAGGGATGGGGGCCAAGGTCACCGTGCAGGGGTGGGGGTCTAGGTCACCGTGCAGGGGTGGGGACCTAGGTCACCGTGCAGGGGTGGGGGTCTAGGTCACCGTGCAGGGGTGGGGACCTAGGTCACCGTGCAGGAGCCTAAGAGACGTCAGACGTTAATCCCCTAATATAAATGTGAGCTTTATAACACATGGACATGACATCTTTATAACACATGGACATGACATCATTATAACACATGGACATGATAGCTTTATAACACATGGACATGACATCATTATAACACATGGACATGACATCATTATAACACATGGACATGACATCTTTATAACACATGGACGTGATATCTTTATAACAAGCGTATGAAGTCATGGTATCCGCCTGTCCACAGGAGTCCATGAAACTGATGGGTCTCAACGAGTCGGTGTACTGGCTCTCCTGGTGCATCTCGTCCTTCTTGTCCGGTCTCATCGTCTGCATATGCGCAATGCTTGTCATGACGCGTCGGTACCCGAAGGGATACGTTTGGTCGTCTCCGGCGTCCATCGTCCTGACGCTAGAGCTGCTCTTTCTACTGGACACCATCACCGCCGCCTTCCTCTTGTCGTGTCTCATCAACAAAGGTTGGCCTTCGTTGTCTTTCGTCGTCTTTTATCATCATCGGTTGAACTTTCATCGTCTATTATCATAATCGGTTGAACTTTATTTCCTGTTGACCTGTTTCATACTGCCTATATTTTGTTGAAACGTTCATCCACATACAACAAAATAAAAAACAACACAATATAACAACACAATCAAACACAAGAAAGTAAAACACAACAAAGTAAAACAGCACAATCAAACAAAACAAAGTAAAAGACAAGACAATTAAAGGCATGATAACATAACACAACTTAACCAACAACTATGCATGACCACGAATTTATATTTACTGTTACGTTTGGCTTGGCCTTGCAGGTAGAAACGCCTCAATCATAGCCATCATCCTGTACCTTATCCTAGAAAATAGCGCCTCCCCTCTGATAGCGTGGGTCGTGGACCAAAGGCTGCTGCTCTATCTTGTGGGGACGGTCACCTACGGTCTCGGCTTCTTCCTGGCTATCGACGTGGTCTTTCAGAAGGAGGTCAAAGGTCAGCTCACAGCAAGCTTGCAATAAGCTAGTGTCATCGCTATATTGCTGAAGTGTACAGATGTAGTTGATGCTGTATTAGTTAGGGTCATAAGCTGTTACATTATCATCATCACCATCATTCCCGTGGAGCATAGGGAAGCTACCAAATTTCTCCATTGTTCTGGGGTCCGGTCGATTCCTATAATTTGGGCCCGCTTCTGATTTTTTCCAATTTTGTTTTGGCCTACCTACTTTCTTCTTTCCTTGGAGATTCCAATATATTTAACGTTGCTGTATTTTGTAAAGCGTAGCTCCACCTCCACCAAATGTCCTCCGCAGGTTACACGTTAGACTGGGACAACATACACCGCAACTACCAGCAGCCGAGCCAAACCTTCCAGGACGGCCTGGTGCTGATAGCGCTAAACATCCTCTTCAACCTCTTCTGCTGCTGGTACGTCACGAACATCTGCCCCGGGGAGTACGGCATACGGAGACCGTTTTATTTTTTCTTAATGGTAACTTCATTCTCTTTTCTACCGTTTCAAGCCGTTAGTTTATATGAATGTTGTTACATTTATGTTTTTTTTTTATTTTATACAATGCATTTTGACTTTATCTTAATTGAATTCTCGTTAGTTGGAGTGCCAAAAGCAATGGATTTTATGTGTAAACAAAAAATGTTCTCTAATCGAGAAAAAAGCCGCATGCAGCAGCTGAAAGCTTTTGTCGCCATTTGTACTTCTAAAATATAAAAACTTTTCACTGGGCTTGAAACAGCGAATGTATTAAACTTTACACATTTTCTAACAGTTTTCTTATTGGTTCCCTTCTTCGAAAAACGACGATGACCCTCCGGAAATTTCTCCGGATAATCCGGAATTTTTCGAGACCCCGCCTGCAGAACTGAACCCAGGTATTAAAGTCCGAAACCTTGTCAAGGTAAGGCTCACTCTGGGACCTTTTCAGTACTAGAACAGGGGAAGTAGAGTGCTGGGGAAACTACGCGAACAGGGGAGTACACTGCTGGGGAAACTACGCGAACAGGGGAGTACACTGCTGGGGAAACTACACAAACAGGGGAGTACACTGCTGGGGAAACTACGCGAACAGGGGAGTACACTGCTGGGGAAACTACGCGAACAGGGGAGTACACTGCTGGGGAAACTACGCGAACAGGGGAGTACACTGCTGGGGAAACTACGCGAACAGGGGAGTACCCTGCTGGGGAAACTACACAAACAGGGGAGTACCCTGCTGGGGAAACTACACGAACAGGGGAGTACACTGCTGGGGAAACTACGCGAACAGGGGAGTACACTGCTGGGGAAACTACACAAACAGGGGAGTACACTGCTGGGGAAACTACGCGAACAGGGGAGTACCCTGCTGGGGAAACTACACGAACAGGGGAGTACACTGCTGGGGAAACTACGCGAACAGGGGAGTACACTGCTGGGGAAACTACACAAACAGGGGAGTACACTGCTGGGGAAACAAACTGAAAGATATTGGCCACAGAGATTTGGGTTACGGATAATTTGTAGAAGATTCGCCGATAAAATATCAGCAGTTACATTCCGGCACAACCCCCTCTCACCCATTTATATATCTTTATTCACGTTGGCGAAAAAATCGACAGTCAGAATCCCTCAACCTATTAAGGTCGGCGCTGGGGGGGGGGGGGGGGGCTCCCCACCCGCCCTCCCCTGGTTACGCCTTTGGCCAAGTCCACGCCAGACCTGGAGAACAATCCATCTCCCCCACCCCCAGAAATGGTACAGGCTTAATACATCTCCCCCACCCCCAGAGATGGTACAGGCTTAATACATCTCCCCCACCCCCAGAGATGGTACAGGCTTTGTACACCCCCCCCCCCCCCTCCCATGTGCTGGGACCGTGTAAATACATCTGGTGCATATTTTTTTACCGAGGGGTAATGGACAATGACTGAGGGTAAAGTAATTGGTAGGCGGTAATATCCTAGACCAACCATTGCGGCTATGGTATGTCAAGAGTGACGTGGTAGGCGGTAATATCCTAGACCAACCATAGCTGGTGACGTATGTCAAGAGTGAAAAAGTTCCCAATAACCCCGAGCAATCCTACAGATGTTTGGCAAACATGTCGCAGTGGCTGGCACAAATCTGGACCTTTACGAGGGGCAGATCACCGCTTTGTTGGGGCACAACGGGGCAGGGAAGACAACTACCATCAACATGATCACAGGTCGGTTGATCCTAATTAAGTTGCTTCCATTTTAAATAATTAATAACCACATCTGTTACGTCTGGGTTTTATTCAATGCAGAAAACGATCACAGAAAATGTGATCGCACTCGACTTTGGGATAACAAAACCTAAACACCCCGGGGTTAACTCGCACACACCCCTCCCCTCGGTTCTGGACAATCCTAGCCTATACTTATCTAACCTACAACTGACCGGTAACAACACCATCACTTGATTTAATGGTTTTTTTTAAATGACCTTGACCTCACTAGGCTTTATACCTGCGACAAGCGGCACTGTGATCATTCAGGGACTTGACCTGGTCAAGAATACCGAGGCAGCACGCAAATGTATCGGTCTCTGCCCGCAACACGATGTACTCTTCCAGAAACTCACATGTAGGGAACATCTGCTATTCGTTCTCAAGGTAAATCTTCATGTTATAGGCGCTAATCTACACCAACAGCTTCTCTATTTTATAATGCAGATAATTTATACCCAGGTTATGTTGAAATACAATTAGCAATAATAGGAATGTGGTTGATATCCTAACGTCACAAATATAATGTGTATGATGCTGTCGTCATTACCCGGCTATCAAGAAAATTATTACCTGGCATTCTACTTCCTCGTCGTTTTTAATTGTAATGTAGGCAGGGATTTCTCCCAACACAAATTAAGTCTTACGTGTCAACTTGTTATAGTGCCGTGTACCAGCTGAGACAGTTACACAAGGACAATGGAGTTGAAGACTTTGTGCCCGGAAACGGCTACCTTGTGCGCGGACAGATTATCGGAGAAGATAAATGTTGGTCATCAAATGGCACACTGGTTACCATGGTTACCGTTACCTTTCTAATAAAGTGTTCCCCCTTTGGTCCCTGTAGCTTAAAGGACAGATGACTCGCCACAATGAGAACGAAATCGATGAACTGCTGGACACCATCAAACTATGGGACAAAAGGAAGTCCTATCCCACGCAGATATCTGGTGGACAGAAGAGGAAGCTGTCGTTAGCTTGTGCTTTTATTGGGGGTACTAAGGTAAGGCCACAGGTAACAGAGGAAGCTGTCATTAGCTTGTGCTTTTATTGGGGGTACTAAGGTAAGTTCACAGGTAACTATAGACCATCTCCACTGTATTCTACACAAACATTAGGGTACTAAGGTAAGGCTATATGTAACTATAGACCATCTCCACTGTATTCTACACAAACATTAGGGTACTAAGGTAAGGCCACACGTAACTATAGACCATCTCCACTGTATTCTACACAAACATTAGGGTACTAAGTTACCACAGGTAACTATAGACCATCTCCACTGTATTCTACACAACCATTAGGGTACTAAGGTAAGGCCACACGTAACTATAGACCATCTCCACTGTATTCTACACAAACATTAGGGTACTAAGGTAAGGCCACACGTAACTATAGACCATCTCCACTGTATTCTACACAAACATTAGACAAACATTAGGGTACTAAGTTACCACATGTAACTATAGACCATCTCCACTGTATTCTACACAAACATTAGGGTACTAAGGTAAGGCCACACGTAACTATATAGCATTTCCACTGTATTCTACACAAACATTAGGGTACTAAGTTACCACATGTAACTATAGACCATCTCCACTGTATTCTACACAACCATTAGGGTACTAAGGTAAGGCCACATGTAATTATAGACCATCTCCACTGTATTCTACACAAACATTAGGGTACTAAGTTACCACATGTAACTATAGACCATCTCCACTGTATTCTACACAAACATTAGGGTACTAAGCTACCACATGTAACTATAGACCATCTCCACTGTATTCTACACAAACATTAGGGTACTAAGTTACCATATGTAACTATAGACCATCTCCACTGTATTCTACACAAACATTAGGGTACTAAGGTAAGGCCACATGTAATTATAGACCATCTCCACTGTATTCTACACAAACATTAGGGTACTAAGTTACCACATGTAACTATAGACCATCTCCACTGTATTCTACACAAACATTAGGGTACTAAGTTACCACATGTAGCTATAGACCATTTTCACTATATTCTACACAACCATTAGGGTACTAAGTTACCACATGTAACTATAGACCATCTCCACTGTATTCTACACAAACATTAGGGTACTAAGTTACCACATGTAACTATAGACCATCTCCACTGTATTCTACACAAACATTAGGGTACTAAGGTAAGGCCATATGTAGCTATAGACCATTTTCACTATATTCTACACAACCATTAAGAGATGCCTGAAAGAAAGTCGGAATGTATGTACTTTTGTTCGTTGTATTCAATTTTGTCACATGCTTGCTAGGCTATTCAAAATTTCCAGAAGCTCAATGCCAATTATAAAATTAATAATATGTTATAAAAATTGCTATAAAAATATTATTAAGTTGTTTTAATGCATATAATATAAAGTATGCGTCGAAAGATAGAAAAAAAATATCCACAGGTCATATTTTTGGACGAGCCATCGACCGGCCTTGACACCGCCGCCAGACAGGAAATGTGGGCTTTCCTAAAGACAATGAGAGAAGGTCGAACCATACTTTTAACGACCCATTACATGGACGAGGCAGATGTACTGGGCGACAGAATCGCCATCATGGCGGAGGGGAGAGTTAAATGCTGCGGCACACCCATGTTTTTAAAGAGGGTTTATGGTGAGTAAATTAGATGGTTCAGTGTTGTAGCACACACATGTTTCTGAAGAGAGTTTATGGTGAGTAAATTAGATGGTTCAGTGTTGTAGCACACCCATGTTTTTAAATAGAGTTTATGATGAGTAAATTAGATGATTCAGTGTTGTAGCACACCCATGTTTTTAAAGAGGGTTTATGATGAGTAAATTAGTTGTAGCACACCCAAAACTTTTAAAGAGATATTAAAACGTTGGTAAGTCTCGATGAAGACATTAACGTACTTTATTTCCAAAGTTTAAAGGATAAAGTGAAAATTGTTTCTTAACTTTACTTGCTCGTATACAGTGTCTAAATGGAAGTTTTGTAATCGTGCAGAATAATTCTTTGAGATTCTGACAGTTTTCGCCACTCTCCACCTTTCTTTATTTTAAACATGATATAATGGATGTATTGTAATTGTACAGAAAGCTAATTCAAGGTTTTGACATATTTTAACCACTAAAAAGAATTCCGAAGCCACAAAATCTTCCTTCTGCTATTGTATCTGTCTGTAGGTGTGTATGCTATCACGATACGTTGAATATCGTTTAATTAGGTAGACTAAATTTCATTTACAAGTAAAAGGTCGGATAATTTAATTACTTTCATTTTTTGTGATCTCCCATAAGCGGAAAGGGGTTTGTTTATTTTATGTTTCTGAAATAACGATAGCTTGAGTACCGTTTCAGTTAGGGATACAGAGTTTCATACATAACCTATTCTTTCGTTTCTCTCAAATTTTAAGATTTCCGGTGACCGGAATTAGTACTTTACGCTATTTCTTATTTCTCAACAAAAACCAAAAAAACAAACACATAATTTTGATTATTTAAATCGCTTTTAGTTCGAAATTATTTTTCCTACTGTAAAACAAGTTTTGGTTTCCACAGGCACCGGCTACGGGCTGCGAGTTGTCAAGGACAAGAATTGTCAAACAGAGTTAGTCACAGCTGAGGTTTTAAAAAACATCCCTGAAGCTAGATACGTTGTGAGTTTTATGATTTACATTTAGTCAAAGCTGAGGTTTTATGATTTACATTTAGTCACAGCTGAGGTTTTAAAAAACATCCCTGAAGCTAGATACGTTGTGAGTTTTATGATTTACATTTAGTCACAGCTGAGGTTTTAAAACACATCCCTGAAGCTAGATACGTTGTGAGTTTTATGATTTACATTTAGTCACAGCTGAGGTTTTAAAACACATCCCTGAAGCTAGATACGTTGTGAGTTTTATGATTTACATTTAGTCAAAGCTGAGGTTTTATGATTTATATTTAGTCACAGCTGAGGTTTTAAAACACATCCCTGAAGCTAGATACGTTGTAAGTTTTATGATTTACATTTAGTCACAGTTGAGATTTTAAAACACATCACTGAAGCCAATTTTGTTGTAAGTTTTAAAGATAAGCAAAATAAAGTTAAAAAATAGAGAGTGGTCTGAAGTTTGGTGTTACAGTAAAGTGTAGCTGGCAGTTGCTATCTTATTTAGCTTTAAAGGCAGAATTTATCATCTTTTGAAATCAAGTATATGCAAATTGGGCTAATTTATTTTAATTATTGAACATTTTTAAAGCTAACATCCATTGAATAATAGAGTTGGTCTAGTTTTATTATAAATAAATATGAATTCATGTAGGATATATATATATATATATATATATATATATATATATATATATATATATATATATATATATATATATATATATATATATATATATATATATATGGATTATTGACATAAGTTTTGTTCTAACCAGGCAGAAACAAACTTAGAGGTAGACTACGCTTTGCCAGACAAACTAGAAGAGAAGTATCCCGCGCTACTGAAAGCTCTGGAGGATGACGCACAACAACTTCAAATCTCGGGCTTTGGTCTGAGTGCTACAACATTGGAAGATGTCTTTATAAAGTAAGGAGGGAACGATATTTGACTTGATGACACAATATATTTGACTTGATGACACAATATATTTGACTTGATGACACAAGACATTTGACTTGATGACACAAGACATTTAACTTGAAGATACAAAATATTTGACTTGATAACACAAGATATTTGACTTGATGACACAAGAAATTTAACTTTATAATATTAGGCATTGGACTAAATTTCTTAAAAGAAATTTTATTTAAAGACAGGCCTAAACGGTATTCTACTTGATGAAACTTCAGCGTTTTATGCCTGATTTGTGACGATAAATACACTTATTTTTTAGATAGCCCTATAGATTTTGTCTCTAAGATATTTAATACGTCAGCTTCATTTCTCGTCAGCTATTTTATCCTGAGATATTTTTCCTTAGATTATTCGTCTTGAAACACACGCACACAGTCATATAGGACTATATATATTTATATACACATATATATATATATATATATATATATATATATATATATATATATATATATATATATATATATATATATATATAATCGCGATAAATATTTCTTGCCCATACAGAGTAGGATCAGAATTACCCGACATTACGACTGATGCTAATCCACAATCGTAAGTTACATGAAAATATTCTGTAAAGTTAAACATCAATATTCTGTAATGTGTGAACCTAACCCTAAAGAGTAAGGTAAACATCAACATTCTGTAATGTTTGATAACACAGCCAAAGTAAAATATGAACATTCTGTAAAGAATTCTGTAATGCTTGATGCTAAGCTACAAGGCTAAGTTGAGCATAAAAATTCTGCTTAACTTAAACATCGAAACTTAACACCAAAAGCGTTTCTTATTCTTAAAATAATCATTTACTCCTGTTTATTCCTGACTCCACTATTTGATGTTTGTATTATGAATTAATTTGTATACGTTGCTACTAGAATATTCTTCTCTTTTAAAGAATTGTTATTATCCACCTATTTTTGTTTATACCACGCATGTTTACAAACACCAACATTAAGCATTTATTGTTTACTTGTTTTACCAACAGGAATCCACAGGAAATCCTTGTTCCTACAGAAACAAATGGTAAGTACATCCTACGGTTGCTTCATAGTAAATAATTGAACGGGTAGTTTTTGTTTTCACTAGTAGAACTTTCAAGCATCGTATGAATTCTTTGTTGGCCTATAGTAGAACTTTCAAGCATCGTATGAATTCTTTGTTGGCAGATAGTAGAACTTTCAAGCATCGTATGAATTCTTTGTTGGCCGATAGTAGATATTTCAAGCATCGTATGAATTCTTTGTTGGCCGATAGTAGAACTTTCAAGCATCGTATAAATTCTTTGTTGGCAGATAGTAGAACTTTCAAGCATCGTATAAATTCTTTGTAGGCAGATAGTAGATCTTCCAAGCACCATGTTGGCCTATTTTAGGTTGGTCAGAATAAAGCATTGAGCCTTCACACAGGACTATTTATCAGTAGAACTTATTGGCTAACAGAAACAAATGTGCTATTCGTATCCACGATGAGCCAGCATTTTACAATGTTAACATGCTACATAGACGTAAGAAATACTTTGACTCCCCAGAGATCTTACATTGTTGACATGTTATGCAGATAGAAATACTTTGACTCCCCAGAGATCTTACATTGTTGACATGTTATACAGATATCAATACTTTGACTCCCCAGAGATCTTAACTTGTTGTCATGTTATGCAGATAGAAATACTTTGACTCCCCATGTTATGCAGATAGAAATACTTTGACTCCTCATGTTATGCAGATAGAAATACTTTGACTCCCCATGTTATGCAGATAGAAATACTTTGACTCCCCATGTTATGCAGATAGAAATACTTTGACTCCCCAGAGATCTTACATTGTTGACATGTTATGCAGATAGAAATACTTTGACTCCCCAGATGTTTCTGAGAGCGACCTCATCTATCAAAAGTTTATGGAGGGCAGAAGCAGGAACCGTCTGGAGCTATTCTCCCAGCAGCTGAGGGGAACGTTCGTCAAGAAGTGGCTCCTGTTCCAGCGGAACATCTTCCTCTCCCTCAACATGCTCGTCCTGCCCTCGCTGCTCGTCCTCATCGGACTTCAAGCCGACTTCAGGAGAACAGGTTCCGGCCACACCAACATGCCGCCCCTGTCCTTCAACTTTGACCTTTTTTGTGACATAGTCATCCCGCTGAGGACGACTGAAGGTAAAAACAATCCGTTTGTGGACGCAATAAAACGTCAGTCGCCGTCTACAGAGTTTCTGGAAATACAAACGGTAAATCATTTCAGTTTCTAAAAGTGTGCCAATTTTCATCGCAATCTACTGGGTATGCTTCATGTTGTCAATGGCTATTTTACCCTACTAAATAGATCTGTATTGCAAAGTCTCGAACCATCAGGGATCCCTCCCAACACTAACATTAAGAACGAAGAAGAAGAAGATAGAATTTACTTTAATCGTGTTTGTATATTCTTATATAACAGAAAGGGTTAAGATGGCACTTCATAGTATGTTATCGTAATGTAGAAGTTGGTGACAAAGCTGCTAATTAAAAAAAAACATTGTTATTTAGAAGAAACATAGACATGAAAAATTTCATAGAAAATGCTCAATGCATAATTAGAATATGAAATATAATATACAAATACTAAATGGTTTTTAGGAATCAGAATTAAATCGAAATACTACTTTATAAAGTAAGCATTTTCCGCTCTTTTATACATATTTTATTTAAAGTCGCTTAGAAAAATAATTGCTCACCAAAATGATATAAAAAATCATCATATTTTTATGGTTTTCGAGAAATCAGAAATAGAGCAAAGAGCTACTTTCAGTAAACCGACAGTCATTCAAAATCTAAGGGGTTAACTGAATAAGATCCTATGTACGAAGTTTCGTTCACCTATCTGAAACGGTATACAATGTACAGTTGTACTATTTTATCGGCATGTATTTTCCTTGAGACGTGATGCTACAGTGCTACAGGACCACGATTCTTGCTAGTCTGGTGCTACAGGACCACAAATCTTGCAAGTCTGGTGCTACAGGACCACAATTCTTGCTAGTCTGGTGCTACAGGACCACAATTCTTGCTAGTCTGGTGCTACAGGACCACAATTCTTGCTAGTCTGGTGCTACAGGACCACAATTCTTGCTAGTCTGGTGCTACAGGACCACAATTCTTGCTAGTCTGGTGCTACAGGACCACAATTCTTGCTAGTCTGGTGCTACATGACCACAATTCTAGCTAGTCTGGTGCTACAGGACCACAATTCTTGCTAGTCTGGTGCTACAGGACCACAATTCTTGCTAGTCTGGTGCTACAGGACCACAATTCATGCTAGTCTGGTGCTACAGGACCACAATTCTTGCTAGTCTGGTGCTACAGGACCACAATTCTTGCTAGTCTGGTGCTACAGGACCACAATTCTTGCTACTCTGGTGCTACAGGACCACAATTCTTGCTAGTCTGGTGCTACAGGACCACAATTCTTGCTAGTCTGGTTATACATTTTTACCCTTCAATTGTTGTTAAAACACAAAGGTGTATACATAAGTTACCAATTGTTTAATCTCTGTTGTATTATCGCTTTAACTTTTAGGGTAATTTGAGTGAGTTCTGCTTGGCATGGTATAGAGCGCACACGGCGGAGGAGTACGATAACAGAATGTTGCTGGGACTGGACTTCACGAGGAAGGAGCCCACATTGTTCTATCAGGAATTGCTTTACGCTCAGTTCATGGGGGTTTGTGTTTATCAGGTGGTGCTAGACTGACTGCAACATGAGAGGTTGTGTTTGTCAGGTGGTGCTAGACTGACTGCAGCTTGTGTTTGTCAGGTGGTGCTAGACTGACTGCAGCTTGTGTTTGTCAGGTGGTGCTAGACTGACTGCAGCTTGTGTTTGTCAGGTGGTGCTAGACTGACTGCTACATGAGAGGTTGTGTTTGTCAGGTGGTGCTAGACTGACTGCAGCTTGTGTTTGTCAGGTGGTGCTAGACTGACTGCAGCTTGTGTTTGTCAGGTGGTGCTAGACTGACTGCAACATGAGATGTTGTGTTTATCAGGTGGTGCTAGACTGACTGCAGCTTGTGTTTATCAGGTGGTGCTAGACTGACTGCAACATGAGAGGTTGTGTTTGTCAGGTGGTGCTAGACTGACTGCAGCATTTGTATTTGTTGATTCATGTGTTTAGATGCAGATGTTGATTCATGTTATTAGATCCAGATGTTGATTCACCTGTACAGATCCAGATGTTGATGAACGCCCATGTCAAGACAGCCCTCGGCCCCGACTTCTCGGTGGAGGCTGGACTGGAGTACGACGAGAACACTAATGACGTCATGAGGGGAAAAGTCCACGAGTTTCTCACATTGATGTGCATCAGTCTAGCCATGGCGCTGATTCCAGTGGGCTTTATCTACGTGCTGCTGTCTGAGAGGGCGGTAGGTCGTGCTAGCACTCATCACTCTCGTCCTCTGCAGTGTGCATATATATATATATATATATATATATATATATATATATATATATATATATATATATATATATATATATATATATATATACATATATATATGTGTGTATCATTCCAGTGTTCTAATGGTTGTATCATTCCAGTGTTCTGATGCTTGTATCATTCCAGTGTTCTGATGGTTGTATCATTCCAGTGTTCTGATGGTTGTATCATTCCAGTGTTCTGATGCTTGTATCATTCCAGTGTTCTGATGGTTGTATCATTCCAGTGTTCTGATGGTTGTAACATTCCAGTGTTCTGATGCTTGTATCATTCCAGTGTTCTGATGGTTGTATCATTCCAGTGTTCTGATGGTTGTATCTTTGCAGTGTTCTGATGCTTGTATCATTCCAGTGTTCTGATGATTGTATCATTCCAGTGTTCTGATGGCTGTATCATTCCAGTGTTCTGATGGTTGTATCATTCCAGTGTTCTGATGCTTGTATCATTCCAGTGTTCTGATGGTTGTATCATTCCAGTGTTCTGATGGTTGTAACATTCCAGTGTTCTGATGCTTGTATCATTCCAGTGTTCTGATGGTTGTATCATTCCAGTGTTCTGATGGTTGTATCTTTGCAGTGTTCTAATGCTTGTATCATTCCAGTGTTCTGATGATTGTATCATTCCAGTGTTCTGATGGCTGTATCATTCCAGTGTTCTGATGGTTGTATCATTCCAGTGTTCTGATGGTTGTATCATTCCAGTGTTCTGATGGTTGTATCATTCCAGTGTTCTGATGATTGTATCATTCCAGTGTTCTGATGGTTGTATCATTCCAGTGTTCTGATGGTTGTATCATTCCAGTGTTCTGATGCTTGTATCATTCCAGTGTTCTGATGGTTGTATCATTCCAGTGTTCTGATGCTTGTATCATTCCAGTGTTCTGATGCTTGTATCATTCCAGTGTTCTGATGCTTGTATCATTCCAGTGTTCTGATGTTTGTATCATTCCAGTTTTGTGATGGTTGTATCATTCCAGTGTTCTGATGGTTGTATCATTCCAGTGTTCTGATGCTTGTATCATTCCAGTGTTCTGATGCTTGTATCATTCCAGTGTTCTGATGGTTGTATCATTCCAGTGTTCTGATGGTTGTATCATTCCAGTGTTCTGATGGTTGCATCATTCCAGTGTTCTGATGCTTGTATCATTCCAGTGTTCTGATGCTTGTATCATTCCAGTGTTCTGATGGTTGTATCATTCCAGTGTTCTGATGGTTGTATCATTCCAGTGTTCTGATGGTTGTATCATTCCAGTGTTCTGATGGTTGTATCATTCCAGTGTTCTGATGCTTGTATCATTCCAGTGTTCTGATGCTTGTATCATTCCAGTGTTCTGATGCTTGTATCATTCCAGTGTTCTGATGTTTGTATCATTCCAGTGTTCTGATGGTTGTATCATTCCAGTGTTCTGATGTTTGTATCATTCCAGTGCGGCGCTAAACACCTCCAAGCCCTGAGCGGCGTCCACCCGTTCGCCTACTGGTTCGCGACCTTCGCCTTCGACTACATCTTCTACCTGCTTGTGAGCGGTGCCATGCTGGGAGTACTCAGCTACAAGTCAGAAGACTTCATCAAGGGAGACCGCTGGCGGCTCACGCTGATGATGTTTGCTGTCTTTGGACTGGCCATCTTCCCGTATCTGTACGCTCTACAGAATTTCTTCCAAAACCCGGCCTATGGGATCACCGTCCTTCTCATCATGAATATAATCATCGGTACATTCAATTAATCTTCTCATCTTAACGATTGGTACATCTCTCTCTCTCTCTCTCTCTCTCTCTCTCTCTCTCTCTCTCTTTATAAAATTATTTATTAATTCACTATACATGTATCAGTGTAGCAAATAACAACTAAAATTGATGAATCAGTTGTGATTTTGAACTATAAGTGCCTTCAGCTAAGACTGCTTAATATTAAATTTTTTATAATGTTGTTGTTTTTTTTAAATCTAAACTTTTCCATTCGTCCCAAAACATTTAAAATTTTAAACTTATCCATTCGTCCCCAAACATCTAAAAATCTAAACTCATCAATTCATCTCCCACCAATGTCATCCTTCCACCGATATTGCTTGTGTACCTGAAGGAATGATCCTGGGCTCTGTGAACGGCGCCACTAAGCTGAGTAATCAAAACTTGACGGCCCTGTGGCAAATGGTGGACGACGTGGGTGTCGTCATCTCGCCCAACTACATTTTGTCCGGGGCTCTCATTAGCATGATCAAGGGGGATCAAAATATAAGGATAAATTTTCAGACAAGAGGTTGGTCTCAAGTGTGTTGGCGGGCTTGGCTCAGTCGAGTTAAGTTCAAAGTTCAGGTTGTATATATATATATATATATATATATATATATATATATATATATATATATATATAATATTTATTTATTTATTTATAATTTATGTGGACACCACCACGTCGCAAGCCGACCATATCACTATCACCCCCAATTCGCACTAGTCTGGTGAGCTATGGTTCGCGCCAAGTGTTTACAATCATAGAGCCGGGTCAAATTAGTGACGGTTATTACGGGCAGATAATTTAGTTTTTAAACGATTTGAAACTAAGGGGAGGTTACAAGTTATGCTTGATTTTTTCATTTTCATCTGTAAACTGTCGTCACGGACGGGTGTTTTCATGGTGGCGGGTGGGGGGGGGGGGGAGGTAAGGGAGGAATAGGATAGTCGTCCTTCACTAAACGGCGGCGATGCTACGCCGCGGGTAGGCTCGTACATAATAAATATATAACAAGTAAACGTTTGTAACTTTAGTATAATTAAAAGCTAGTAAATTTTGATGTTTATAATTACGATGTATATTTATTTCCCATGATGTTTGTTATGTTTCTATTCGACTGTATCCGTGCACTGACTTTATACAAATCTGACTCCCGACAGCTGAATTGGCCAAACACAACCAATTCGACTACTTATTTCATCGTGATGATGATTATCTGCGGGACGGCATGCAGCAACTCCTGATTCTCACAGCAATCTCCTGGCTCGTCGTGGCTTTCATAGACTACAAGCTCTACCGATTGATTCTGTACATGTTTCCTCTTGATACATTGTACACCTTTATCAGTATATATATATATATATATATATATATATATATATATATATATATTTATACATATATATATATATATATATTTATACATATATATATATATATATATATATATATATATATATATATATATATATATATATATATATATATATATATATATATATATATATATATATATATATATATATATATCTTGGAGGGCCATACAAATATCAGTCTCTATGTAGCCTATGTTGTAGAGCCATACAAATATTCTAACTGTATGTAAGGGGGATAGTCGGCGTTGCAGAGGTGGGTTGTTGGCGAAATGAAATCTTTGGTTATCGAAGGAGGAGGGACAAGACAAGGTTGGGAGGGTGAAACATGGTTGTTTGGAGGGGAAGACAGGGGGACAGTGAGAGGGTCATTCAAAGTAATTCAAACAGTTTTGGTAAAGTTGTATCGATCTGTGCATACGCAGAACGTTTTATTTTTTGGGGGGCGGAAGCTGAACTTGAGCCGAAAACAAGCAAATGTCGTTGCATCATTACACAGGTACAAGTTAGAGTGCCTGAATGTCAAGGTAGAATCGGATAGCTACAGATATAAGGAGGATGAAGACGTGGCTAAGGAAAGGAAGCGTATTACAGAAACTAATGAGCACAAGCTGTTTAAAACAGGTGTTGTAGAGTAGATGGACATAGAGGAGGGTAGATAGATAGACTGATGTCTAATTGCCAGGATAAGTCGAGGGAGCTAATGAGAGGATGGAGGATGGTATGAATAGTCTGATCGTAAAAATGGACAGACAAAACTGATGGTTGGTTGATTTGATTGTCGATCGAACGGAGAGACGGATAGGTGGATCGTTAGTTGGGTGGGTGGCTCGTTAGATGGGTGGGTGGATCGTTAGATAGATGGATGGATCGTTAGATGGATGGATGGATCGTTAGTTGGATGGGTTGATCGTTTGACGGATGGATGGACCTCTAGACGGATATGTAGGTCTACTTTGATAGAAAATTGGATTGATGATTAGATGGTATATACGGACACGTCTGATGATCTTGACGGTTGAATGATTAAATAGCATCTTCCTGATGTCCTCATCAGATGCGATGGTGATGGTGGGTGTGAGCAAGAGATACTGCAGCAGCAAAACTGTGGCCGTGTACTCGACCAACCTTGGCGTGCAGGAGAAGGAATGCCTGGGTTTACTGGGGCAGAACGGAGCAGGAAAGACAACCATGTTCAAAATGTTGACTGGGGACATCGCGCTGTCCTATGGAGACGCTTACTTTAAGGGAGACAGCATCAAAACCAAGCTGAAAACAGTTAAGACCACTAGCAAAATGTGTTGTATTGTTGGCTCAGAGTGTAAAGCCGTAATTTTATTTGTGTTATGCTTCAACATTTAAATTCCCATCTAATTTTTTAATTTTTTTAATTAGGTAAATGTTATAAATTAATTATTACATTTAATAACTTTTTGTATCTATTAGATGCAGGAAATTATGTGTAACTGCTTATATTATTTCCTGTACATTATGTCAAAATATAATGCTCGTAATGTTTCCGATGCATTCTATAATGAGTTACTGCCCTCAATGTTACAGTTCCAGTCTATGATGAGTTACTGCCCTTAATGTTTCAGGTCCAGTCTATGACGAGTTACTGCCCTTAATGTTTCAGCTCCAGTCTATGATAAGTTAATGCCCTTAATGTTACAGGTCCAGTCTATGATGAGTTACTGCCCTTAATGTTTCAGCTCCAGTCTATGATAAGTTAATGCCCTTAATGTTACAGGTCCAGTCTATGACGAGTTACTGCCCTTAATGATACAGGTCCAGTCTATGATGAGTTACTGCCCTTAATGTTTCAGGTCCAGTCTATGATGATTTACTGCCCTTAATGTTACAGGTCCAGTCTATGATGAGTTACTGCCCTTAATGTTACAGGTCCAGTCTATGACGAGTTACTGCCCTTAATGTTTCAGCTCCAGTCTATGATAAGTTAATGCCCTTAATGTTACAGGTCCAGTCTATGATGAGCTACTGCCCCCAGTTTGACGCCCTCCATGACGTGTTGACAGGACGAGAGACCCTGTACCTGTACGGCAGGTTGAGGGGGGTGCAGGAGGGCAGCCTGCGTGAGGTGACGAACATGATCATCGACTTCATCACGCTACATCCACACGAAGACAACTACACACGGACATACAGGTATTCAAACAGTGAGACATTCATATTTCTAACCTTTGTTTACAAGTTTAAAAAAAATGGATGCCTGCAAGCTGAACATATCTGACAGTGGCGGCAACAAGAGGAAGCTGTCTGTTGGTATAGCAATCATCGGCAACCCCCACTTCATCATGTTGGACGAGCCGACAGCTGGTCTGGATCCGGTGTCCAGGAGAAGTCTCTGGCGGTGTCTGCATATGGTTAGATCCATGGGGAGAACGTTGGTGCTGTCGTCACACAGGTAGGCACCTGATTAGGTCTGGGGTGTAGGTGGGGGGGGGGAGAACGTTGGTGCTGTCGTCACACAGGTAGGTACCTGATTAGGTCTGGGGTAGGGGGGGGGGAGATCGCTGTTGTTGTCGTATACAAAGGAATCCTGAATGTAATGTAGGAATGGGTCGACAGTTGTAGTATTGAGCCATAATGTGTTGTATGGTGTGACGTATTCACGTGAAGCACATGGGGAGCAAAGGGCTACAACCACACCCCACCTGGGGAGCAAAGGGCTACAACCACACCTCACCTGGGGAGCAAAGGGCTACAACCAGACCTCACCTGGGGAGCAAAGGGCTACAACCACACCTCACCTGGGGAGCAAAGGGCTACAACCACACCCCACCTGGGGAGCAAAGGGCTACAACCACACCTCACCTGGGGAGCAAAGGGCTACAACCACACCCCACCTGGGGAGCAAAGGGCTACAACCACACCTCACCTGGGGAGCAAAGGGCTACAACCACACCTCACCTGGGGAGCAAAGGGCTACAACCACACCTCACCTCTGAACACCCGTCTACAGTTGAGCCCACTTAAGCACAGCAGCCCTTGCTTCTTTTTCCACTTACCTTCTCCGGGATTGCTCTTGTTGGCCCACTAAGTTGACCCCCTCCCTTCCCAGGGTGTGCCCGGTCATTACCACTATGTCTAGTGAGGGAGGTCATGCTACATATATACGATGGTGTATGATTGGCCTTACAATTGTTATGTTACGGAATATGTGATGAGTTGTAGGGACTCAATGGTACATAGTAGTTATTGTTCTATGGACACAATTCATTAGGTTATATCCACTTGTGTTAAATACTTACCTTATAAATAACGTATATATATATATATATATATATATATATATATATATATATATATATATATATATATATATATATATATATATATATCGATTTCAAGAATATATAAGTTGTGATATATTATATATTTTTAAAATTGTAAGCATAAAGCGACTAGGCTAATAGCTAGATTAACGAACGACCATCGTGACATTATACATGGCACACCCCTCCCCCTCCCCCCCCCCCATCTGTTATGTCTCTCTCAGCATGGAGGAGTGCGAAGCTCTGTGTACAAAGATAGCCATCATCAAGCAGGGGCGGCTACTGTGTCTGGGAAGCCAGCAGTATCTGAAGAACAAATACGACCAAGGCTACTCCGTCATCCTTCACGCGTCCACAGGGGTTGACGGAAAACCTACAGACCTGGAAACTGCTATCACATCTCTCGACCAACATTTCGCAAACATCAAGGTATACGGGGGTTGGGGTTGATCAAGGTATACGGGGGTTGGGGTTGATCAAGGTATACGGGGATTGGTGTTGAAAACATCAAGGTATACGGGGATTGGTGATGAAAATCTAAATATTTACGTGATTGTCTGGTAGAAAACCGTGTCAGTTTTGGAAACAACACACAATCTGCTTTATGAAAATATGGTATACAAGTATAAAGTTCTCACGGTTTTTGACTGGAATAATGTACCATTTCCGGCACAGGAAATCGAGCAAAAACTGAAAGAAATGGGATGAAATATATGTGATTTTGTTTTAGTAAAATAGTACTCAAATTACTGGGTCTACTCACATACACAGACACACACCACAGATGATGTGTTCATTAACACATATAGACACACAGACACTCAGACACACATATCACAGATAATGTTGGTGTTCACCAACTTAGATCTCTGTATAAAATGTCGAGATTTGTGAGTTTCTCGATTTCGATTATTCCAAAATTATAATACCACTTCCAGTGCTCCGTAGAATGGAAAGTCAAGAGTGACATTGTGACCCAAACCTTATCTTTGTCCATATCACCTATGTTTTCTGTCACCTGACATTTGTCCATATGACCAGTGACCGTACCCTGTTCAACCCCCACCCCCTACTCGCAGATGTTTGACAAGCAGGCCTACCCCCAACCCCCACCCCACCCCCCTACCCGCAGGTGTTTGACAAGCAGGACTACCCCCACCCCCTACCCGCAGGTGTTTGACAAGCAGGCCTACCCCCACCCCCCCTACCCGCAGGTGTTTGACAAGCAGGCCTACCCCCACCCCCCCACCCCCTATTCGCAGGTGTTTGACAAGCAGGCCTACCCCCAACCCCCACCCCCCCTACCCGCAGGTGTTTGACAAGCAGGCCTACCCCCACCCCCCTACCCGCAGGTGTTTGACAAGCAGGCCTACCCCCACCCCCTACCCCCACCCCCCCCCTACCCGCAGGTGTTTGACAAGCAGGCCTACCCCCACCCCCCCTACCCGCAGGTGTTTGACAAGCAGGCCTACCCCCACCCCCCCCCTACCCGCAGGTGTTTGACAAGCAGGCCTACCCCCACCCCCCTACCCGCAGGTGTTTGACAAGCAGGCCTACCCCCACCCCCCCTACCCGCAGGTGTTTGACAAGCAGGCCTACCCCCACCCCCCCTACCCGCAGGTGTTTGACAAGCAGGCCTACCCCCACCCCCACCCCCTACCCGCAGGTGTTTGACAAGCAGGCCTACCCCCACCCCCCCCTACCCGCAGGTGTTTGACAAGCAGGCCTACCCCCACCCCCCTACCCGCAGGTGTTTGACAAGCAGGCCTACCCCCACCCCCCCTACCCGCAGGTGTTTGACAAGCAGGCCTACCCCCACCCCCCCTACCCGCAGGTGTTTGACAAGCAGGCCTACCCCCACCCCCCTACCCGCAGGTGTTTGACAAGCAGGCCTACCCCCACCCCCCCCTACCCGCAGGTGTTTGACAAGCAGGCCTACCCCCACCCCCACCCCCTACTCGCAGGTGTTTGACAAGCAGGCCTACCCCCACCCCCCCTACCCGCAGGTATTTGACAAGCAGGCCTACCCCCACCCCCTACCCGCAGGTGTTTGACAAGCAGGCCTACTACTGCCATCTCCTGGTGCCAGAGTCCACCCGGCTGTCAGAGCTGTTCCAAGTGTTGGTGGAAGTCAAGTCATCCTGTGACTTAAGTCACTTCACGGTGCAACAGACGTCCCTGGAGCAAGTCTTCTTAAAGTTCATGAAGGAATAATTCACTTGCTGTTTGTGTGTCGTGTTTGTGGATGTGTATGTGTGTGTGTTTTATAGCGTGGAGCCCTTAGTTTACGTGCGTGTGTGTGTTAAAATATGTGTGGGTTGGTGTGTTTGTATGTTTAACGCTTGAAACATGTTATAAATTAAACTGACAAAAACAGCTGTATATGTGTTTGTTCTAACTTTTTGTTTTAACTTTATCTATTTGGATTCTAGACCTAGATCTAGATCTAGAGATTCTAGATTCTAGATCTAGATTTACGCAAAAACTAGACGCAGACGCTAGATCTAGATTATAGATCTAGATTTAGACTATCTACTTTAGAATCTATTCCAATAATAAATTTGTATATTAAACAATTCAGGCCTTAATTAATTTATAGAGATATTTGTTTGCTTAGCTATAGAATTGACTAATTTGGGCTAAAAATTTTGAAAGAATAGGCCTATTCGCGTAAGTTAAGTTTATTTATTACACCTTTTATTCTTCGTTCATTACAACGTGCCTAAATAGCTGCAATGATAGTGTACTAGAAACCATGTGGGTGATACGGGTTGAGACACAATAACTCAGGTTTTTAGCGCAATTTCCATTCTGGAGAATTGCGTTTATTAACTCGTCATTTCTGGGAATGGATGGATGAATGTATGGATGAATGAATGTATGGATGTATGAATGTGTGTCCGGGCTTTAAGTCGTATCTCCTCCTCAACGAAGCAATATCGATGACTAGTTCCAAAAGCAATTATGTTAAGCAAGTTACGAGAATGAGCATAGGCCATAAAAATTCCGGGTTTCTTTCATGTATTTCCCGGAAAAGCCAAAAAACCTCGAAAAAATGCAGTTTTGGCCCATATCTCGGCAACCAGACCACTTAGCGACTTGAAACATGTACCAATCGATTCCTGCCATAATTTAAAACAATATTACCGAAGAAAGTTTTCAAAAATATCCTTTCGTTCGGTCACAAAAAAATTTTGAATTAATTAAATTTGGACCGAATTAGTAGGCATTTTTTCCAACCACACCACACGCGTCATCACGTTCAATAGCTGCGCCATCGCGTTCCATGGCTGCGCCATCACGTTCAGTAGGTGCGCAATGGTTTTTAGTCATGTAACTCTATTGTAAATAAAACATGTAAAATACTGAAAAAAATTAATAAAAAACGTTTTAATAACTAACCAATGGTTTTACTAACCCTGCTCTTGATTTACGCTACGACAGAGCTATTTTTAGATAACATAAGGAAATTGCGCTAAAATTGTCACTAGACTTTTTAATTACCTTGTTTTTCAATCTGTGTTTTATATGTGAATCTTCCGATTTTAGAATATAAAGAAATGAACTATTTTATTCAAATTTGATTTAGATCTAAATATATAGATCTTCTTATCAAGACATACGCTATGAAATACATACAATTTTATCGGTCAAACAAATAACATAATGACCATTAAATAGCCAGGTTTTTAACGGAATCATTTAAGTCTTTTAATCAGTGTATGCATTTAATATGGTGATATGTTGAATAATAATGTATATAATTGGGTTTTAATTTTTCGAATACGTATTGGTAGCCTATGATAATTTTAAATGTGTCGGATTTTTAGCTATTTAGTTATATCTCTGCATGACCACTAATATTGTTCAACGTGTAGTAAAACACATTGCGTTTTGACCAATAACTATTTTATAAAATATTAGGATACTGGTAGCCTTTGTTTATTTAAATGTGCCGGATTTTTAGCTATTTAGTTATTTCTTTGTTTTCCAAATATGTATAACATTAAACATATATAGGCTTATAATTCACGTGTAACGGGTACCGATGGCTAGTCAACTAGATTTCCCTTTTCCCTACTGTAACACTCTATGTTGGGGTCGCAAGCACTAGATCATACTAGATGTTGTTGTGAGTTCTTCTTTCTTCAAAGATAGACAATGTTGTTTCATTTTACAACGGTATTTACAATAATAAGATCCATTAAAAATATGCTTCATTCAGTAATCAAACATCCAACGTGAATACACAGGATAGAGTCACAGTAATAGTACTGGACACATTTCAAGTCTAGGTGGTCCCCGCACTTTATAGCACTGTGTTACATAAAACACATCCCACTTTATAGCACCGTGTTACATATAACACATCTCACTTATAGCACCGTGTTACATATAACACATCTCACTTATAGCACTGTGTTACATAAAACACACCTCACTTATAGCACTGTGTTACATAAAACACACCTCACTTTACAGCACTGTGTTAACAAACAATTATCGGAGTTTCCCTATGGTGTCTGCACCGCGAGAAATTAGCGGATGTGACGTGTTGCATAAAAGAACGCCGGTAAAATAATCAATACAGATATTTTGATTTACACCTCCTACTTTCATATTTTTAAAGAAGGAGGATTACGAAGAAGTTTCTAGCAAGTGAATCGTTAAACAGGCCGTTGGTGGCGTCCAGCCATTATGCCCAACCAAAGATCTCTACAGCAGTTCTCGGCATTGTTATGGAAGAACTGGAAAATAAAGTACCGCTCCAAGGGGAGCATTTTCTTTGAGTTAGGTAGATAAGTCAGAACATAGGCCAGTTTGACAGTGTTAAATAGATAAGTCAGAACATAGGCCAGTTTGACAGTGTTAAATAGATAAGTCAGAACATAGGCCAGTTTGACAGTGTTAGGTAGATAAGTCAGAACATAGGCCAGTTTGACAGTGTTAAATAGATAAGTCAGAACATAGGCCAGTTTGACAGTGTTAGGTAGATAAGTCAGATACTAAGCCAGTTTAACAGTGTTAAGTAGATAAGTCAGAACATAGGCCAGTTTGACAGTGTTAAGTAGATAAGTCAGAACATAGGCCAGTTTGACAGTGTTAAGTAGATAAGTCAGAACATAGGCCAGTTTGACAGTGTTAGGTAGATAAGTCAGAACATAGGCCAGTTTGACAGCGTTACATAGATCAATTTTTAAAGTCATTACATAAGTCGCATTTTTAACAAATTAAGTCAGCGTTACAATGGCTAGATCTACATAAGCTAGCGTTACAGTGGCTACATAAATAAGCCTAACATTGGCCACATAAGTCAGCCTTATAAAGGCTACATAAGTCAGCCTTACAGTTGCTACATAAGTCAGCCTTATAGTGGCTACATAAGTCAGCCTTATAGTGGCTACATAAGTCAGCCTTACAGTTGCTACATAAGTCAGCCTTATAGTGGCTACATAAGTCAGCCTTATAGTGGCTACATAAGTCATCGTTGCAGTGGCTACATAAGTCAGCCTTATAGTGGCTACATAAGTCAGCCTTACAGTTGCTACATAAGTCAGCCTAATAGTGGCTACATAAGTCAGCCTTACAGTGGCTACATAAGTCAGCCTAATAGTGGCTACATAAGTCAGCCTTACAGTGGCTACATAAGTCAGCCTTACAGTGGCTACATAATTCATCGTTACAGTGGCTACATAAGTCAGCCTAATAGTGGCTACATAAGTCAGCCTTACAGTGGCTACATAATTCATCGTTACAGTGGCTACATAAGTCAGCCTTACAGTGGCTACATAAGTCAGCCTTATAGTGGCTACATAATTCATCGTTACAGTGGCTACATAAGTCAGCCTTACAGTGGCTACATAAGTCAGCCTTACAGTGGCTACATAAGTCAGCCTTACAGTGGCTACATAATTCATCGTTACAGTGGCTACATAAGTCAGCCTTACAGTGGCTACATAAGTCAGCCTTACAGTGGCTACATAAGTCAGCCTTATAGTGGCTACATGAGTTAGCCTTATAGTGGCTACATAAGTCAGCCTAATAGTGGCTACATAAGTCAGCCTTACAGTTGCTACATAAGTCAGCCTTATAGTGGCTACATGAGTTAGCCTTATAGTGGCTACATAAGTCAGCCTAATAGTGGCTACATAAGTCAGCCTTACAGTGGCTACATAAGTCAGCCTTACAGTGGCTACATAATTCATCGTTACAGTGGCTACATAAGTCAGCCTAATAGTGGCTACATAAGTCAGCCTTACAGTGGCTACATAAGTCAGCCTTACAGTGGCTACATAATTCATCGTTACAGTGGCTACATAAGTCAGCCTTATAGTGGCTACATAAGTCAGCCTTATAAAGGCTACATAAGTCAGCCTTACAGTGGCTACATAAGTCAGCCTTATAAAGGCTACATAAGTCAGCCTTATAAAGGCTACATAAGTTGACGGTATTGGTAATTCCCACCATAGCGTCGGTTATTATTCCGAAACGGTATAGCAGTTTAAAAAATGGTAAACAATGGCGTTGTCTGTTACGCCGTTCCGGAATCCACCGGGGGAGTACTGTAAGCCAAACCTTTTTTGGTGTCAGTATTTATTTTAATACAGAATGTTTGAAAATTTGGATAGATTGATTTTTTGCATGTGAAATACTGTTTTACTAGATCCAGAATTTCTAGATCATATTCTAAATTGATTGTCGCAAATCATCCGCAAGTTTTTATTTCTGTGTTTAAAAAAAAATCATTAAACTAATCTCTACACTTGACATTATGATTTATATTTAGAATCTAGAACAAAAATGTATTTCTGTTAACTTGTGTTGAACTTAAAATTACGTTTACACATTAGTTGAATACATCGACTTTATTATATTTCAACGGTAAAACAACATGGTTGAAATTAAACCAACATTGCCGGATAATTTCCGACGCTCTACTCGGGATTTCCAGGTATAGTATTTATAATCGCTGTCTCCCTGGGTATTTATAGTCGCTGTTTCCCTGGGTTTTCCTGGGTATTTATAGTCGCTGTTTCCCTGGGTTTTCCTGTGTATTTATAGTCGCTGTTTCCTGGGTATTTTTAGTCGCTGTTTTCCTGGGTTTTCCTGGGTATTTATAGTCGCTGTTTTCCTGGGTTTTCCTGGGTATTTATAGTCGCTGTTTTCCTGGGTTTTCCTGGGTATTTATAGTCGCTGTTTTCCTGGGTTTTCCTGGGTATTTATAGTCGCTGTTTTCCTGGGTTTTCCTGGGTATTTATAGTCGCTGTTTCCCTGTGTGTTTATAAGCTTTCGTTTTAACTCACGTGCCAAGTTCGCTGATATAATCTAACAAACAATTTTTTTTTTTAGTTGTTTGCTACTGCCACTGACAAATCTTTGTACACATCACGTGACACACTTGTATTGCTTACACCAGATGAGTCTAACACTTAGCGTCCCTGTATTTCAGTGTTCCCGTTGTTGATAGCCAGTATGGTCATGTACGTTCAATCCAAGGGGAAGACTGTGATCGAGAAACCCGCAGTTCGATTTGAGCAAGAGTGGACTTTCTTCCTGTACGAAGATTTTCAGCTGGTCTTGTTTTACACGCCGGTCTCCCGAGCATTGGAGCAGATGTTGAAAGTGGACGAGGGAAGAACATGTAGGTCTAACAGGCTGTCGTTACAGCCCTGTGGCAGGTACACATTCACCCTGTGTCAACACTAGTCCTGTGGCAGGTACACATTCACCCTGTGTCAACACTAGTCCTGTGGCAGGTACACATTCACCCTGTGTCAACACTAGTCCTGTGGCTTGTACACATTCACCCTATGTCAACGTTAGTCCTGTGGCTTGTACACATTCACCCTATGTCAACACTAGTCCTGTGGCAGGTACACATTCACCCTGTGTCAACACTAGTCCTGTGGCAGGTACACATTCACCCTGTGTCAACACTAGCCCTGTGGCAGGTACACATTCACCCTGTGTCAACACTAGTCCTGTGGCTTGTACACATTCACCCTGTGTCAACACTAGTCCTGTGGCAGGTACACATTCACCCTGTGTCAACACTAGTCCTGTGGCAGGTACACATTCACCCTGTGTCAACACTAGTCCTGTGGCTTGTACACATTCACCCTGTGTCAACACTAGTCCTGTGGCAGGTACACATTCACCCTGTGTCAACACTAGTCCTGTGGCTTGTACACATTCACCCTGTGTCAACACTAGTCCTGTGGCTTGTACACATTCACCCTGTGTCAACACTAGTCCTGTGGCAGGTACACATTCACCCTGTGTCAACACTAGTCCTGTGGCAGGTACACATTCACCCTGCGCAACACTAGTCCTGTGGCAGGTACACATTCACCCTGTGTCAACACTAGTCCTGTGGCAGGTACACATTCACCCTGTGTCAACACTAGTCCTGTGGCAAGTACACATTCACCCTATGTCAACACTAGTCCTGTGGCAGGTACACATTCACCCTATGTCAACACTAGTCCTGTGGCAGGTACACATTCACCCTGTGTCAACACTAGTCCTGTGGCAGGTACACATTCACCCTGTGTCAACACTAGTCCTGTGGCAGGTACACATTCACCCTATGTCAACACTAGTCCTGTGGCAGGTACACATTCACCCTGTGTCAACACTAGTCCTGTGGCAGGTACACATTCACCCAAAGTAGCATGCCTTAAGTAAATCCAAATCTAACATGTTTAAAGTAAATCCAAAACCAAGTAACATGCCTCATGTGAACCGTAGAAATAAAAACTCGCGACATTATCTGATGTAGAGTTGTGTTACCCGACCACTGTCTTCTCTAGTTCCCGCCGGTAAGTCTTACCCGACCGTAGCAGAAGCCAAGATGGGCTATGACGCCTCTCTAGAACAACACCTCAAGTCACCGATAGTAAGCTTTCAAATGGAGGATGTCAACACAGTGCCCAAAAATCTCAAGTTCAAGGTCAATATAGACAGCAAATATGATGCAGACAAAATGTACGGGAACAGCCTTGGTAAGCCAATTTGTTGCCAGTAATAGTAATAAACACTTGGTAAGCCAATTAGTTGCCAGTAATAAACGTTAAATACAATTAATGGGATAACAAACTACTTCGGGTAGAAAATCACAATGTAAAAATTAAACGTAGCACAGTCCCGTGATATATCGACCTATTATCTTTCTTTGAACTGCCATTATAATTTAATATCAACGTATTTTACCAACCCCTAATATCATTCTTTGAACTGTCTGTATAATTTAATTTCATCCTATTTGACCAACTCCAAAGATCTAACCGTGAATGATATACCTCGCGTCATGCTTGGAGTGACACAGATATTCATCAACTACTGGCAGAAACAAAACGGCGTCCCTATGAGTAAAATAGATCTGGTTTTCAACCGAATGCCGACATTACCCACTAAAGAATCAGAAAATAACATAAGTTTTCTCACTGGTGAATATCTACTCACGTTCCTGCCTTTATTCTGTTTCGCCGCAATCACGCTGGTGGAGGAGAGGGAGAAGAAGATTAAGGTAAAATTATTCTACCAACATCACAGACATTAAGGTAAAATTATTCTACCAACATCACAGACATTAAGGTAAAATTATTCTACCAACATCACAGACATTAAGGTAAAATTATTCTACCAACATCACAGACATTAAGGTAAAATTAATCTACCAACATCACAGACATTAAGGTAAAATTATTCTACCAACATCACAGACATTAAGGTAAAATTATTCTACCAACATCACAGACATTAAGGTAAAATTAATCTACCAACATCACAGACATTAAGGTAAAATTATTCTACCAACATCACAGACATTAAGGTAAAATTATTCTACCAACATCACAGACATTAAGGTAAAATTAATCTACCAACATCACAGACATTAAGGTAAAATTATTCTACCAACATCACAGACATTAAGGTACAATTATTTATACCAACATCACAGACATTAAGGTAAAATTATTCTACCAACATCACAGACATTAAGGTAAAACTCCCCTGGTCTGTCATGTTAAACTCACCTGCCCGTTGTTTAACTCACCTGGTCTGTCATGTTAAACTCACCTGCCAGTGATTTAACTCCCCTGGTCTGTCATGTTAAACTCACCTGCCCGTGGGTTAACTCCCCTGGTGTGTCATGTTAAACTCGCCTTCCCGTGGCTTAACTCCCCTGGTCTGTCGTGTTAAACTCACCTGCCCGTGGTTTAACTCTCCTGGTCTGTCATGTTAAACTCACCTGCCCGTGGTTTAACTCCCCTGGTCTGTCATGTTAAACTCACCTGCCCGTGGGTTAACTCCCCTGGTCTGTCATGTTAAACTCACCTGCCCGTTGTTTAACTCTCCTGGTCTGATATGTTCAACTTCCCCCTGCCCGTGGGTTAACTCTCCTGGTCTGATATGTTCAACTTCCCCCTGCCCGTGGTTTAACTCTCCTGGTCTGATATGTTCAACTTCCCCCTGCCCGTGGGTTAACATTCCTGGTCTGATATGTTCAACTTCCCCCTGCCCGTGGATTAACTCACCTGGTCTGTCAACTTCCCCCTGCCCGTGGGTTAACTCTCCTGGTCTGATATGTTCAACTTCCCCCTGCCCGTGGGTTAACTCTCCTGGTCTGATATGTTCAACTTCCCCCTGCCCGTGGGTTAACTCTCCTGGTCTGATATGTTCAACTTCCCCCTGCCCTTGGGTTAACTCTCCTGGTCTGATATGTTCAACTTCCCCCTGCCCGTGGGTTAACTCTCCTGGTCTGATATGTTCAACTTCCCCCTGCCCGTGGGTTAACTCTCCTGGTCTGATATGTTCAACTTCCCCCTGCCCGTGGGTTAACTCTCCTGGTCTGATATGTTCAACTTCCCCCTGCCCGTGGGTTAACTCTCCTGGTCTGATATGTTCAACTTCCCCCTGCCCGTGGGTTAACTCTCCTGGTCTGATATGTTCAACTTCCCCCTGCCCGTGGGTTAACTCTCCTGGTCTGATATGTTCAACTTCCCCCTGCCCGTGGGTTAACTCTCCTGGTCTGATATGTTCAACTTCCCCCTGCCCGCGGGTTAACTCTCCTGGTCTGATATGTTCAACTTCCCCTGCCCGTGGGTTAACTCTCCTGGTCTGATATGTTCAACTTCCCCTCCCCAGGAGTCCATGAAGCTGATGGGGCTGGGCGAGTTGATCTACTGGATGTCCTGGTTTGTCATGAACTTCATCTACGGCCTGTATTTGAGCATTGTGATGTTGGTGGTGGTCTGTCTCGACTACTCGCAGATCGGGACACTGATCAAGTCTTCGTGTCCCTTGTTCTTTATCTTCGAACTGTTGATAGTCACCAACACGATAACAGCGGCCTTCCTTATGTCAACAATTATTAAAAGAGGTAAAGCTTCATTAGTGTAGTAGTGGCACCGACAGTTGTATCATCAACCGTCTAGTGAAGTACTGGCACCGACAGTTGTATCATCAACCGTCTAGTGAAGTACTGGCACCGACAGTTGTATCATCAACCGTCTAGTGAAGTACTGGCACCGACAGTTGTATCATCAACCGTCTAGTGAAGTACTGGCACCGACAGTTGTATCATCAACCGTCTAGTGAAGTACTGGCACCGACAGTTGTATCATCAACCGTCTAGTGAAGTACTTGCACATACAGATGTGTGGTCATAGGTTTAGACAGCTCTGTTGACTTATGGCTGATTGTTAATCCTCAGGAGAATTCTCAACAATTTCCAAAAGTTTATTGCGATTGGATGAAAGGTGTAGTAATGCATATAGACACAAAAAACCCACAGACCTACTTACGTTTTAATATGTTACAATAAAAAACCGAAGTAGGGCCTACGTGTATGAGCCTATGTGTGTGTGAGTGTGTGTGAGTATGTGCGAGAGGAGTGTTTGATAATGTGTGTAAGTCTGTGTTTTATATCAGTTGTGTGAAAGTGTCACTGTTTATGTGTGTATAGATGTGTGTGTTTGTGTGAGGGTGTGTATGAGTGTGTTTTTGTTAGCGTGTATTTATGAGTGCGAATGAGAGTATATTTGAGTGTGTGTCTATGAGTTTATGTGTGTTCTTGCGTGCTTTGGCCGACTCCGGGCTTTGATCGTAACAAAGATTTAGATATAGCTACACCATTTGTGTGGTAAAGCTAGTGATAAGTTATCAATGATATTTGATTTTATTTTCAGGACGAATCATTGGTATCCTCTCCGTTATCGTCTATTTTGGCGTGAAAATTGGCGCGGACAATTTCCTAAAGTTAAAGCTTGCCCGAATGTTTACCTACATGATTGGAGTCTTTGTCTACGGCTTTGGCTTTAGAATGGCATTACTCGTCCTACACGACAAGGAATCAGCAGGTAACTCTGCTCAATAAGCTCAGGTATACCTGCATGTTTACTAACGGTCGCCACTAGACATCAGGTGTACCTGCATGTTTACTAACGGTCGCCACTAGACATCAGGTGTACCTGCATGTTTACTAACGGTCGCCACTAGACATCAGGTGTACCTGCATGTTTACTAACGGTGGCCACTAGACATCAGGTGTACCTGCATGTTTACTAACGGTGGCCACTAGACATCAGGTGTACCTGCATGTTTACTAACGGTCGCCACTAGACATCAGGTGTACCTGCATGTTTACTAACGGTCGGCACTAGACATCAGGTGTACCTGCATGTTTACTAACGGTGGCCACTAGACATCAGGTGTACCTGCATGTTTACTAACGGTGGCCACTAGACATCAGGTGTACCTGCATGTTTACTAACGGTGGCCACTAGACATCAGGTGTACCTGCATGTTTACTAACGGTCTCAGTGCCACTAGACATCAGGTGTACCTGCATGTTTACTAACGGTGGCCACTAGACATCAGGTGTACCTGCATGTTTACTAACGGTCAACGCTAGACATCAGGTGTACCTGCATGTTTACTAACGGTCAACACTAGACATCAGATGTATTTGCATGTTTACTAACGTGGGTCTCTTCTTAAATATTAGTAAATGTATCTAATAGATACTTAAATGACCCACGCTTTTCTTATAGTTATTTAAATAGTAGTGTATAATTTATTTTCTACTTTTTAATGCATTATTACATAAAGTTTTGTTATTAAAACGTTTTTTTTTATGAATTTTTTACTTTCTCGTATACAGAGTATAGAGGAAGTATTGCAATCGTGCACACTAATCACATGAAGCTTTGATTTTTAATCGTTTTACACCTCAGTACTTCATCATATACGGAGTATAGGGACTTATTTTAATAGAGCACAAATAATAAATGTAAATTTATCAAAATATTTCAGCGTTATATGCTAATGGAGTCGAAAAAAACTGGACTTTGCAATTCTGTCTGCATGTCTGTGTGTGTATGTGTGTCTGTAAACACGATAACTTGAGTACCGTTACATCTAGGTTGATGAAATTTTATATATAAGTATTATATGAAATTTGTAGTTCTGTATCAACTTTTAAGCGATTTCCGGTAAACGTAAGTGGAATGTTTTCTACTTTTGGTTTTTCAAAAGCCTACATTAGTTGACTACAGTTTCAGATATATAAACGAAATTTCACAAATAAGTAGAATATCTAATTCTCTGCTTTCTGACAAATTTTGAGTAATTTCCGTTGACCGGAAGTAGTAAAAATGCATGTGAATTTATAAAGTGCTAATAATATTCCGCACTATTATACAGATTGTTTAGCGTTCACTTGGTGCGCAATTCTTTTATCTACGAGATTCTATTCTATTTTAAAAAGTTTAAGTAATTAAAAATTGATTAAAAATCCTGTCTATATCCAGAGTTTCCATTCCCCGCAGTGTTATATAAGAATATTCGCGAACGTTTAGGGGAGATAACACCATGTTTCTTACTCACTCTTTCTAAAAAGAATCAAATTGAAAGATTGAATTTGAATCGAATTTTTTCCCAGGTAGACCAGTTTATTTTTCAACAATGGCTATCAACGAAAACGATCCACATAAAACCTTCCTTGATGGTATCCTCATCATGATCATGAACACAATGTTTAATGTCTTCTTTGTCTGGTACTTGAGCAATGTTTTCCCAGGGGAGTTCGGCACTCCGAAACCTTGCAATTTTCTCTTTACTGTAAGTATAGTGAGTGGTTGCATTCATGGTCTCGTATTGATGGATGGATGGATGGATGGATGGATGTGTGGATGGATAGATGTGTGGATGGATGGATGGATGGATGGATGGATGGATGGATGGATGGATGGATGGATGGATGGATGGATGGATGGATGGATGGATGGATGGATGGATGGATGGATGGATGCATGGATGGACGGATTGACGGATGGACGGATGGATGGATGGACGGATTGACGGATGGATGGATGGACGGATGGATGGATGGATGGACGGATGGACGGATGGACGGATGGACGGATGGACGGATGGACGTATGGACGGATGGACGGATGGACGGATGGACGGATGGACGGATGGACGGATGGACGGATGAACGGATGGACGGATGGACGGATGGACGGATGGACGGATGGACGGATGGACGGATGGACGGATGGACGGATGGACGGATGGACGGATGAACGGATGGACGGATGGACGGATGGACGGATGGACGGATGGACGGATGGACGGATGGACGGATGGATGGATGGATGGATGGATGGATGGATGGATGGATGGATGGATGGATGGATGGACGATAGGATGGACGAACGGACGGACGGACGGATGGACGGATGGATGTATACGTGGATGATGCATGAATGGATGTATGGGTGGATGGGTGGTTGGGATTGAAATTGATGGACTGACTGACGGACAAACACAAAGATGGATAGTTGATGACTAGCTGTTATGAATCTATGAACAGCGGAGCTACTGGGTCCCAACTGCTGTAGAAGAAAAGGAGTTGCCAGACATCCCCCCTGAGGAGGAAAAATACTTTGAGACACCGAACAGCGATTGGAAAGCCGGGATCCAAGTCCGAAACTTAATTAAGGTACATCAATACTTTATTTTAATGAGAAAAAGAAATCTGAAATATTGACTGGAAGATCAAGTCAAACCATGATAATTTGGTCAAACCATGACACACTTTGGCCTGAATTGTCCTAAATCAAGAACTATTTTGGGCACTAGCCGGTTAATGGGAGGGGATATAGGCCATATTCACATTAGCCGATTACGGGCTTTTATCGTAACACACACACACGCACATACCCACACACATACACGCACGCGCACGCACGCAATCCCAAAGACTTACAGTTGCGCGCAAATTCGGCGCCCCAATAAATTTCTATTTGGCGCCCCGGGCCTTCCCGTGAGCGCTATGACGCCTACGTTCGTTAAAGTGAGTATAATAGACAATGGATAAGCTGGGGTATTATAGTCGTTTACTAAGTTAAATGAGGCGTTTTCATTTTGGTTGTGTTTATGTTATGCGTAATTGTTGTCGTTTAGGTTTGCGTTTGCGTTTGTGATTGTGTTTGTGTGTTGAGTTTGAGTTAGCAATTGTGTTTTCGTTTTCGTTTTTGTTTTATTGCGCTTGCGTTCGCATTTTGATAGTGCTGTCTCTTTTCTCTAAACTAAAACCAACCCCCCCCCCCCACACACCACCCCCACCCCCACCCCCCCCACCCCCAAACACCACCCCCCACCCCCACCACACACCACCCCCACCCCCACACACACCACCCCCTACACACACCGCCCCACACCCCTCCCCCACCCCTCGGCCCCCCCCTCCACCCCCCCCCCCCCCCCCCAAAAAAAAACATGTCTACCGTCCCATTCAACGAAATATAATTATATACTTTTTCCAGTGTCCGCCCCCTCCCAGAAAATTCTACCCCCGCCCCCGAAAATTTCAAGTACCCCCACCCCTCTCCGGGGAGGAAAAAGTCTGAAAGAAACACTGAAACCAACCCACCCCCCCACACACCACCCCCCCCAACCCCACACACCCCCCCCCCCCCCCACACACCATTTCTTTTGAGTTGGGGAGGGGGGGGGGGGCTCAGACGTTCTTACGCGGGGGGTGGGGCTTCGCCTCTACCCGAAGAATTGTATGCAAGAAACTCTCACGCAAACCATTTAGATTAGACATTTCCTTTTTATTCAATGTTTACGCGATAATCAATGACGTCATTAGATTACTGTGTGCACTTTCCGCCTTGAGATTATTTTCAACTCTATGCTAAATGTGTCGACGTCATACTTCGTTTTTCGAATTACTATGCAGGTTTTTAATTTGCTTGTGTTTTCTCTAGAGCGTTCTTGTCAGATAGACAGACAGAGCGTTCTTGTCAGATAGATAGACAGACAGCGAAACTATTAGTATTAATAATATATACGAGAAAAATGGCCCGTTGAGGAAGGGTACAACGGGCGCTAGGCTGATAGTGCTGTCTCTTTTCTCTAAACTAAAACCAACCCACCCCCCCACACACACCACCCCCCACCCCACACACCACCCCCCACACACACCACCCCCCCCCCACACACCGCCCCCAAAAACATGTCTACCGTCCCATTCAACGAAATATAATTATATACTTTTTCCAGTGTCCGCCCCCTCCCAGAAAATTCTACCCCCGCCCCCGAAAATTTCAAGTACCCCCCACCCCTCTCCGGGGAGGAAAAAGTCTGAAAGAAACACTGGTGTCGCGCTTAGCCACTACCCGAAGAATTGCATTAAAGAAATTGCAAGAAAACCACTTTTTAGATTAGACACATTAATTAGGCGGTAATTTTATTATAGAGTATCGATGAAGAAATTTCTTTTGAGTTAGGGAGGGGGGGGGGGGGCTCAGACGTTCTTACGCGGGGGTGGGGCTTCGCTCCTACCCGAAGAATTGTATGAAAGAAACTCTTCACGCAAACCACTTAGATAAGACAAAATTTCCTTTTTATTCAATGTTTACTCTCCGCTTTGAGATTATTTTCTACTCTGTGCTAAATGTGTCGACGTCATACTTCGTTTTTCGAAATACTATGCATGTTTTTAATTTCCTTGTGTTTTCTCTAGAGCGTTCTTGTCAGACAGAGCGTTCTTGTCAGATAGACAGACAGCGAAACTATTAGTATTAATATATATATATATATATATATATATATTAGTGGGGGTGCTATGAGCCAAGCTTTCTGATGTTTGGGAATATTTTGAAAGAATTGTATTTTTTTATACCACTATTATTTGTGGATTTTTTAAATCTGCTACTACTGTATATTTTTTTTACTTCTGATGCTATTTGTAGTTTTTTATACTGCTCCAATTGTTTGTAGTTTTTATACTGCTTTTACTTTTTGTAGTTTTTATACTGCTACTACTGTTTGTAGTTTTTATACTGCTACTACTGTTTGTAGTTTTTATACGGCTACTACTGTTTGTAGTTTTTATACTTCTACTTGCTGTTTGTAGTTTTTATACTGCTACTACTGTTTGTAGTATTTATACTGCTACTTGCTGTTTGTAGTTTTTATACTGCTACTTGCTGTTTGTAGTTTTTATACTGCTACTGCTGATCCCCAGATGTTTGGTAAAAATGTCGCCGTTGCTGGGACAAATATGGACGTGTACGAGGGGCAGATAACCGTGTTGCTAGGTCACAACGGGGCAGGGAAGACAACTACAATCAACATGATCACAGGTGGGTCAGTGTTCAAATACATCAGCGTTAAATTATGTGTGGGGAGTCTAAAATAAAACCCCATTTTCAATCTTTGAGTGAAATCTTAAAGCTAACCTCCAAGCCAAATACAACCAAAAGTATCATTTCACAACTCTTTAGGTTTTCTTCCTGCTACAAGTGGAACCATAACCGTACATGGTCTGGACATGCGTAAGAATACTGACGCTGCCAGAAAATCTATTGGCCTCTGTCCTCAACACGACATCCTGTTCGCTAAACTCACATGCAAGGAACACCTCATCTTTTCCCTCAAGGTAATAGAGCGACGACATAATAACACGACAACTCTAAAATATAATTGCTCATTGTACGGTAAAATAACATGACAACTCTAAAATATACTTGCTCATTACAGCTGTGATGTTGGTCACATTTCTTCCGTTTTATTCCACCAGTCGGGATCGTCAATTAGTATTTGACTTTTAAACTCTAATTAATGATTAATTAAAATGAAAAAACAAACCTTTTCTTCTATATACTTTGCACGGTTTTGTCTTATCACCCTCTTACATGGCGTCATCCAGTGCGGTCAGCACCGCGCACTCCTATATCAACGCTTCTCGTTCTGCTACCATTTCGATTGCCTCTAGCTCTTGTTTTGACCTGCCGCTAGCTCTACTACAGTTTGACCTGCCGCTAGCTCTACTACAGTTTGACCTGCCGCTAGCTCTACTACAGTTTGACCTGCCGCTAGCTCTACTACCATTTCGATTGCCTCTAGCTCTAGTTTTGCCAGCCTTAACTCTACTACAGTTTGACCTGCCGCTAGCTACTACAGTTTGACCTGCCGCTAGCTCTACTACAGTTTGACCTGCCGCTAGCTCTACTACAGTTTGACCTGCCGCTAGCTCTACTACCATTTCGATTGCCTCTAGCTCTAGTTTTGCCAGCCTTAACTCTACTACAGTTTGACCTGCCGCTAGCTACTACAGTTTGACCTGCCGCTAGCTCTACTACAGTTTGACCTGCCGCTAGCTCTACTACAGTTTGACCTGCCGCTAGCTCTACTACAGTTTGACCTGCCGCTAGCTCTACTACCATTTCGATTGCCTCTAGCTCTAGTTTTGACCTGCCGCTAGCTCTACTACAGTTTGACCTGCCGCTAGCTCTACTACAATTTGACCTGCCGCTAGCTCTACTACAATTTGACCTGCCGCTAGCTCTACTACCATTTCGCCTGCCTCTAGATATTGTTTTGTATTTTTTGAGATTCACGGGTTGTACAACAATGAGTCCAAGGCCGCCATCGTTGACCGTCTTAACGCTCTTGGTCTGGGTGGGAAAATGAACAGCTTGGCTTCAAAACTGTCAGGCGGACAAAAGCGGAAATTGTCTTTAGCATGTGCTTTCAGTGGTGATACAAAGGTGAGTGGGGTCAGTTGTGTATAGAGTTTTCGTGTTAATGTCTAGTCAAGAACTAGGGTAACGAGCTATTTCCGATAACGATGTTAATCATTGATTGATCAAATGAGAAGTTAATTGACAGGTCATCTTCCTGGACGAGCCATCGTCCGGCCTTGACCCCGCCGCCAGACGGGAAATGTGGGCCTTCCTAAAGACAATGAGAGAAGGTCGAACCATCCTTTTAACGACCCATTACATGGACGAGGCAGATGTACTGGGCGACAGAATCGCCATCATGGCGGAGGGGAGAGTTAAATGCTGCGGCACACCCATGTTTTTAAAGAGAGTTTATGGTGAGTAAATTAGATGGTTCAGTGTTGTAGCACACTCATGTTTTTAAAGAGGGTATATGGTGAGTAAATTAGATGGTTCAGTGATGTAGAACACCCATGTTTTTAAAGAGAGTTTATGGTGAGTAAATTAGATGGTTCAGTGTTGTAGCACACCCTTGTTTTTAAAGAGGGTTTATGGTGAGTAAATTAGATGGTTCGGTGTTGGGGGGGGGGGGTCGTCCATAAATGACGTCACACTCGTAGGGGGGAGGGGGGTCCGTACTTTTGTGACGGTGTGTGATGAGGGGGAGGAGGTTCAGATGGCGCGACGTCACACTTTTGCATTATAAACAGGCAATTTTTGAAAACGAATTTTAGACGTTATTTCGTGTTTTTGAAACTGTTTTAATAAATTGTAATAGGAATTGATTAACCCTTAAATGCATGACTTTTTAATAATGATTGAAAAAAATATTTTTATATTGTTTTGGTGGGTATATGAAGAGTATAGTCAAGTAAAAAAATATTTTTAGTTTAATCATGTTCTTTAATTAAAATCCGAAATGTTGCATGTCTGCAACATCATGTAGTAAGGTGATACTTTTTAAGACAGTTGTTGATCTTGTTACAACAAAGATATATGTTGCACTTGTGGCAAACTGTTTGAGCTTGATGTGAATTTGCACCTGTCATTGCACTATTCCAAGAGACTTAGTGTCCACTCAGGTTCAGGAGATCCAGGGTCCATTCTGGTCCTAGAGATCCAGGGTCCACAATTATCCAGGGTCCACACTTATCCAGGGTCCACACTGGTCCATGAGATCCAGGGTCCACACTGGTCAAGGATATACAGGGTCCACACTGGTCCAGGGTATTTAAATAATATATTTAAGGATTTAAATCTATAATAATAGTTTTCACTATTCTGTCGCTCTGTCTGTCACTTTATCTGTTAGAGAAAAAACAAGGAAAGGAATCATTTTAACAGTAAAAATAAAAACAAATCGTAACGTCACATGGCACATATAGTAGGAAATATTCTAAAGCCGGAAAAGTACACTCAATAATATGTCGTCATTGATTCTAGAGTAAACAGAATTAAAAGATCACTGCCGAAAAATACACCATAATAATGACGTCATCGATACTCGATTTTATTCGCACCTGCAAAAATTTCAAGTATGATCTACAAATGCGACCAGTGTTTGTTTCATTTTTAGCGCAATTTCCATTCTGGTTTAATTTAAATTTCATACTTTAATTCAGAGTTCCGGTTTAATTTCCGGTTCTGGTTCTGGTTAAATTTATGGCACCAAATAAAAATTCAGTTGCGTTTAAATTTCAAGTTTTTGGTTATTTCCTGGTTTTAGACTCCCCCCCCCCCATTTCGGTTGTAGGTCAGTTTTCGGTAAAATTGCCGTTTCCGAATAAATTTTTGTTTGTGGTCATTGTTCCGTCAAAATTTCAGATTCCGGATCAAATCGGTTCAACATGCATTTCTACTCTATATAAACCTCAATGTAATGGTATGCTATTTGTAACAGAGATGGTAATGCTATGCTGTGTTTAACAGGGGCAGGATATCATGAGATTGTAATGCTATGCTGTGTTTAACAGGGGCAGGATATCATGAGATTGTAATGCTATGCTGTGTTTAACAGGGGCAAGTTATCATGAGATTGTAATGCTATGCTGTGTTTAACAGGGGCAAGTTATCATGAGATTGTAATGCTATGCTGTGTTTAACAGGGGCAGGATATCATGAGATTGTAATGCTATGCTGTGTTTAACAGGGGCAAGTTATCATGAGATTGTAATGCTATGCTGTGTTTAACAGGGGCAAGTTATCATGAGATTGTAATGCTATGCTGTGTTTAACAGGGGCAGGATATCATGAGATTGTAATGCTATGGTGTGTTTAACAGGGGCAGGATATCATGAGATTGTAATGCTATGCTGTGTTTAACAGGGGCAGGATATACACTGAAGATCGTTAAGCAGCCATCTTGTTTGACGGATGTTGTGACTGAGCAGATTCTTCAGATTATTCCTAAAGCTAAGTACATAGTACGTGTTCAAACTTTAAGAATCAGTATATTGTCCTACTACTATTGTATCACTATACGTACATTATTATAATTATATATATATATATATATATATATATATATATATATATATATATATATATATATATATATATATGTATATATATATGTATATAATGTATATATATATATATATATATATATATATATATATATATATATATATATATATATATATATATATATATATATATGCCATTAAACGGTGGTAATCTATTCTGTCTGCAACTCGATAGGATTCAGCTTTTTAGACACATAGAACCATTGAATCAATGGTACTACATTGGATGAAATATCCGTTTACTTTGTCATTCCATGTAGTTTCCATGAAATATTAATTCTGTAAAGTTTTTTTATAGACAAAATTCTTTCAATGTTGGACCATCTATTGATACATTCCTGTAGATGTTAGACCATCTATTGATATATTGCTGTAGATGTTAGACCATCTATTGATATATTGCTGTAGATGTTAGACCATCTATTGATATATTGCTGTAGATGTTAGACCATCTATTGTTGTATTCCTGTAGATGTTAGACCATCTATTGATATATTGCTGTAGATGTTAGACCATCTATTGATATATTGCTGTAGATGTTAGACCATCTATTGATATATTGCTGTAGAACAGATGTTAGACCATCTATTGATACATTCCTGTAGATGTTAGACCATCTATTGTTGTATTCCTGTAGATGTTAGACCATCTATTGATATATTGCTGTAGATGTTAGACCATCTATTGATATATTGCTGTAGATGTTAGACCATCTATTGATATATTGCTGTAGAACAGATGTTAGACCATCTATTGATATATTTCTGTAGATGTTAGACCATCTATTGTTGTATTCCTGTAGATGTTAGACCATCTATTGATATATTGATGTAGATGTTAGACCATCTATTGATATATTTCTGTAGATGTTAGACCATCTATTGTTGTATTCCTGTAGATGTTAGACCATCTATTGTTGTATTCCTGTAGATGTTAGACCATCTATTGATATATTGATGTAGATGTTAGACCATCTATTGTTGTATTCCTGTAGATGTTAGACCATCTATTGATATATTGCTGTAGATGTTTTACCATCTTTTGATTTATTTCTGTAGAGCGAAACCAACTCTGAGATAGACTACCTGTTGCCTGAAAATGTGACAGAAATGTTTCCAGAGTTGTTGAAGGTTCTAGAAAACGACGCCGAACAGCTAAAAATAACTGGTTTCGGTCTGACAGCAACCACAATGGAGGATGTCTTTGTAAAGTTCGTCTATATTTATCTTTTGTTTTACGCTTTACATTTATCTATTTATCTTTTGTTTTACGCTTTACATTTATCTTTTTATCTTTTGTTTTACGCTTTACATTTATCTATTTATCTTTTGTTTTACGCTTTACATTTATCTATTTATCTTTTGTTTTACGCTTTACATTTATCTATTTTTTAATGATATTTCTTTTCACCGTATCAATTTCATTTAAATATTTAAATTGTATTATTGACGTTATTGCTAATTTTAATTTGAAACGAATAAATTGTTACTCAAATAGTGAAAAATATCTGATTGTACAAGCTCTCACATAAATAGATAGGTAGGTGGTGGGTTTGTGTTCACATCCTTTAACTTATAGTTACCTGTGTTACACATTTATTTCAACTTTCACTACATCTTTGTTTAAAACGACAATACAAAAATACATAAAAATCACCATATTTGATATTGAATAATTTATTAAAAAATTAATAAACGGAGTTCAGATAGCAAGTTGCTGATATTTTTAAGAAACTATTTCTAGTCGTGTGTTTGTGTTGACTGAAATAGAAACGAATTGAATGGTGAAAAAAATATATCACGTGCTTTTAAAATTAAAATCTAAACAAATTTAAAAACAAAACAAATGCTTATTGCTAAAAATTAGATATCATGCTATCTCTTACATATTTTAGCAATCAAAGCTTTTATTAAAGAAAGTTTGTTTTATTATTTTCAATGAATTTAAAACCTTGTTATTTTAACGGTCTTTATATTTTATTTTATTCTCCAGTTTTATATACTTTCTAATATTTAGTAATCATCATTTGTTTTAAATGTGTATATACATTTTTTAAAAAGCACATATTACAATTGTATCCACATTCAATTTTTTGCCTTAGTGTCACCCCCTAAACAGTGTCAGCCCGTGCGGTACGCCCCCCCCCCCCTCATGCACCCCCATTGTGGCGCTTCTTGACATCTAGGCGATTAGTTGAGGCTTAGTCGGTGTTGGATTAGACACGTATTAATTGCGGTGTAGAGTTGGATTAGACACGTATTAGCTGAGGTGTAGAGTTGGATTAGACATGTATTAGTTGGGGTGTAGAGTTGGGTTAGACACGTATTAGTTGAGGTGTAGAGTTGGATTAGACACGTATTAGCTGAGGTGTAGAGTTGGATTAGACACGTATTAGCTGAGGTGTAGAGTTGGGTTAGACACATATTAGCAGAGGTGTAGTGTTGGATTAGACACGTATTAGATGAGGTGTAGAGTTGGATTAGACACGTATTAGCTGAGGTGTAGAGTTGGATTAGACACGTATTAGCTGAGGTGTAGTTGGATTAGACACGTATTAGTTGAGGTGTAGAATGGATTAGACACGTATTAGTTGGGGTGTAGAATGGATTAGACACGTATTAGCTGAGGTGTAGAGTTGGATTAGACACGTATTAGCTGAGGTGTAGAGTTGGATTAGACACGTATTAGCTGAGGTGTAGAGTTGGATTAGACACGTATTAGCTGAGGTGTAGAGTTGGATTAGACACGTATTAGCTGAGGTGTAGAGTTGGATTAGACACGTATTAGCTGAGGTGTAGAGTTGGATTAGACACGTATTAGCTGAGGTGTAGAGTTGGATTAGACACGTATTACACACAACATGCAACATTTCTTTAATCCCCTCCACTTTACAACAATTCTATAATCCCCTCCACCATACAAAATTTCTTTAATCCACACAACATACATTTCTTTAATCCACTCCACTATACAACAGTTCTTTAATCCCCCCCCCCCACCATACATTTCTTTAATTCATACAACATACATTTCTATAATCCCTCCACCATACATATCTATAATTCCCTCCACCAGGTCCACCATACAACATTTCTTGAATCCCCTCCACCAGGTCCACCCTACATCTTTCCTCAATTGTCATTTTCAGAGTCGGAGAAGGAGGAGTAGCTGAAGATGTAGCTGAAGCGAACAAAAAAGATGACCAGTCGTCCGTGTAGGTTGAACTGTTCAAATATTCTTAGACTTTCTTTCAAACCCATTTTCTACCAGTCGTCCGTGTAGGTTGAACTGTTCAAATATTCTTAGACTTTCTTTCAAACCCACTACCCTCCATTCAGCCAGTTGGCTAATGTTGTCTTAATACGAAAACACACACGCTGTAATAGCTCAGTACAGAAGAAAACTGGATGTTTATTGATACCATTTGCTGGAATTTGTTCGCGGAGGACAATTGTTAGGTCGCGCCATCCTAAAAAAAAAAGCCCAATAATAAGTAATCTTTAGCTTTTGTCATGTAACACGCACGCACGCACGCACACACACACACACATACACACACAAACAAAACACAAACACAAACTTAAACTCACACACACACATACACACATACACACACAAACACAAACACAAACACAAACAAAACACAAACACAAACTCACACTCACACACACACACACGCACGCACACACGCACGCACGCACGCACGCACGCACTCACACACACTCACACACAAACTCAAAAATACACACAAACACAGATACATTCAGACACACACAGACACACACATATATATATATATATATATATATATATATATATATATATATATATATATATATATATATATATATATATATATATATATATATATATTGTATTATTGTATTATATTTGTATTTATATAAACAAACGTATGCTGTTTTAGAGTTATTGAAATGACAGAATCTGGACCGAAGGAAAGGTAAGTTCTTTTTATTTTAAGTCTTCTAAGAAGGTTAATTTATGTAAACTGCATACATCGATACATGAGGGAGAATTAGGCTTAGATTGTACCGGTTCCTAATTGGTTAACATCAACTGCGATTTAAATAGTGGGTAGGCCTAGGCCCTACTTCCTGAAGTAATCAGTGTCCATAACATTTTTAACACACATTATTCTACTACATTGACAAGCAACGCACTTAAAGCTAACATTATTTTCAATGTTAAATTTCAGACCTAAATCTAGTGCTGTTGATTTAACTAAAGGATCAAGCACCACACCTACAGGTTTGTATTTAGTATGAGCCTGATGTACAATCTGATGCAATTTCTTTGTATTTAGGCTCCAATTCAGAGCTGTAAAGATGGTAGCCTAAAAGTTATGGTGCCAAGGGGAAGCAAATTAGGCAAATAAATAAGGCGTTTATCTATTTTTTAGCGCAATTTCGTTACAGGAATTGCGATTATTAACTCGTCATTTCTGGATGGATGTGTGTCCCCAGCTTTAAGTCCTCAACGAAGCAATATCGAGGACTAGTTCCAAAAGCAAATATGTTAAGCAAGTTCCGAGGATGATTGTGGGCTAAACAAATTCCCGAAATTCCATCCTGGATTTCCCGGAAAATAGCAAAAAAAAACTTAAAAAAAAATGCAGTTTTTGGCCCATATCTCGGCAACTAGACAACTTAGCGACTTGAAACATTTACCAATCGATTTCTGCCATAATTTAAAACAATATTGGCGAAGAAAGTTTTCAAAAAATATCCTTTCGTTTGGTCACAAAAGATTAATTAAGGAAATTGCGCTTAATTTGTCACTAGACTTTTTATTAACTTGTTTTGTCTCTTATTAGTAATAACGTAATTTTAAACATTGCGTATCGTTAATTACTTTCTCGTATATTTGAAGTGTAGAGATGATCTTCTAATCGTGCAAAAAAATAAAATAAAATTCGAGATTTTTGTAAATCTCGACGTTTTAGGGCTCTCTTAGTCAGAAAAAACATAGTTTTGCAATCTTGTCCGTATGTCTGTGTATATGTGTGTCTGTGTGTGTGTGTTTGTGTGTATAAACGCTATAACTTGAGTACCGTTACAGCTAGGTTGATGAAATTTATCTCGTACTAAATATAGTCGTAGATTATACCTGTAAAGCTTGCCCCTAAGGTAGCATTTAGAGTTACTTTAAGACATCTGAAAGAAATAGAATTTTTAAAGAAAAATATATACTTTTAGCAGTGTCCCTCCCTCCGAAAATTTAAATAGCTGCCTACACGGAGAAGAATGTCTAAAAGAAACTAAGAGGATATTAGTACTAAAGCTAGGTCTATAAAGCTCGGTCGTTTAAATTTCATATATACGTATTCTATCAAATTTGTAGTACTGTATCAACTTTTCAGCGATATCCAGTAACCGGAAGTGGAACTTATTTTAATTTTGGTTTTTCAAACGCCTATAAGTTGAGTTCTGTTTCATATAGATAAACGAATTTTCATATATAAATACAAGCAGGGGGGGGGGGGGGTTGCAAATCGAAAGTTTGAGAGGGGGGGGTGCAAATCGAAAACTTGAAAGTTTTTTCCCCGGGAAGGGTCGCTACGTCTCTGGGGGGGGGTGACGACATTAAGTGCCGCACCGGGTGACACCCGACCTCGCTACGCCACTGAATACAAGATCTAATTTTCTGTCTTCTATAAAATTTTGAGTAATTTCCGTTGCACAGAAGTAGTATTTTACGCTATTTATGATTTCTCAAAAAAAAAAAAAAAAAAAACGCATATGAATTTATAAAGCACTAGTATTCCGCACTATTATACACATATTGATTGCCGTTCACTTGGTGTGTAATACTTTTTTCTACTAGATTCTATTCTATTTTTAAAAAGTTTAACTTAAGTATGTAAAAACTGATGCGAATCATGTCTATAATCCTGAGTTACCATCCCTGTAGTGTTATATAAGAATATTCGAGAAAGTTTAGGGAGATGACTCCCGCTTTAATTGTGTCGTTTTTTCATTTCTATCATTACTCTAGAATCTATGACGTTATTAAATTGTGTGTCTATCATTACTCTAGAATCTATGACGTTATTTTATAGTGTGTACTTTTTTGGCTCCAAAACTTTTGTTTCGTTTCATTTGAATAAATTGCTATTCGTTTCATGTAATGTCAATATAGTTCACTGTTAAACTTTTTATTTTCCTTGTATTTTCTCTAGAGCGTTCTCATCAGACAGACAGACTGACAGACAGACAGACGGACGGACGGACGGACGGACGGACGGACGGACGGACGGACAGACAGACAGACAGACAGACAGACGGACGGACGGACGGACGGACGGACGGACGGACGGACGGACAGACAGACAGTCGGACAGATGGACAGACAGACAGACAGACAGACGGTCAGACAGTATAACTATAGCCCTATATGTTGCTTGACAATGTCGAATATCATTTGTTTTAATTGATTGACGCGGTACTTATATTGACAGAACAAATCTTCAAGATCTTTAACGAAAGCAAGTGTACCACGAAACCAGCCGTCTTCTACCAGCAGCTGAGGGGGATCTTCATCAAGAAGTTCATTTTGTTTAAACGAAGCCTCGTGTCTTCACTCATTTTAATTATACTCCCTTTGCTTTTCGTTGCCTTTGGTCTCTACGCGGACCGTCAGGAAGCCTTGCTGCAAATTGAGCCGATGACTTACAGTGCTGACCGGTTGACCAACCTGATCACACCGATTTCTACAACTAAAGAGACCTCTCCAAGACTTGTGGATGCTTACAAAAAGCAACTGCCATCTTCCGAGTTTACTGAATTAGACAGGGTAATTTCACTTAAGCAACTGCCATCTTCCGAGTTTACTGAATTAGACAGGGTAATTTCACTTAAGCAACTGCCATCTTCCGAGTTTACTGAATTAGACAGGGTAATTTCACTTAAGCAACTGCCATCTTCCGAGTTTACTGAATTAGACAGGGTAATTTCACTTAAGCAACTGCCATCTTCCGAATTTACTGAATTAGACAGGGTAATTCGACTTAAGCAACTGCCATCTTCCGAGTTTACTGAATTGAACAGGGTAATTTCACTTAAGCAACTGCCATCTTCCGAGTTTACTGAATTAGACAGGGTAATTCCACTTACTTGTCTAGGCAATAAAACGTTAAGAAATAGCTAAATATATTTTCTTCTTAATTTAGTAATTGTACATTAAGTTGTAGAATAGATGGACTTTACAGATCTTTTTCTAACGGAAAACTGGGTCGTTTAGTTGTCTATAAAATTGAAAACGCTCTTGAAGTAATGACTATAAGAATTAACGAGCTGTTTGAAACCTACATGTAAACATAATACCTGAACCGCTTTCTAATTAACAATTAATAGTAATTGTGATTGTATAAATATGTATCTGATGTTTGATGTTTCCAGAATGACCCTGACGGTTACTTTCTCAATTGGGGCAATGCTAACGGTCAAGAAAAATACGATCAAATGGGTTTTGGTGTGCTCTTCAACGAGACGGGGAGAACGGTGCTATATTACAACGGCAGGCTAACACACGGCCAGGGACTAGCGGTAAAACTATGGGCTACTTTATCATACCTTCTAGGGCAGGGGTTCCCAACCTTTTTTTTACTCTAGAGCACATTCTAAAATATCGGTAGGGTGGCGGGCACCACCTATTTTAAATCGACAAACTCCTTCCAGAGGCGTAGCGACCCTTCCCGTCACCCGGGGACAAAACTTTCGATTTGCACCCCCCCCCCCTCAAACTTTTTATTTGCACCCCCCCCCCCCCTCAAGTTTTCGATTTGCACCTTGCACCCCCCCCCCCCCCTCAAACCTTCGATTTCCATACCCTTCAACCTTTCAATAATGGTTATGTAAAAAATTCTGTCTCTGTCGAATAGTGAGAGGCGGGCACATGCGAATCGTTCGGCGGGCGCCATGGCGCCCGCGGGCACGGGGTTGGGAACCCCTGTTCTAGGGCCATAATTTGCTAGAGTTTCTTTGATTTACGCCCTGCCATTAAATCAGAGGCAACATGATAATCTAATCTTCTAACTTCAACTGATGCTCAACATGATAATCTAATCTTATAGCTTCAACTGATGCTCAACATGATAATCTAATCTTCTAGCTTCAACTGATGCTCAACATGATAATCTAATCTTATAGCTTCAACTGATGCTCAACATGATAATCTAATCTTCTAGCTTCAACTGATGCTCAACATGATAATCTAATCTTCTAGCTTCAACTGATGCTAAACATGATAATCTAATCTTCTAGCTTCAACTGATGCTAAACATGATAATCTAATCTTCTAGCTTCAACTGATGCTCAACATGATAATCTAATCTTCTAGCTTCAACTGATGCTAAACATGATAATCTAATCTTCTAGCTTCAACTGATGCTCAACATGATAATCTAATCTTCTAGCTTCAACTGATGCTAAACATGATAATCTAATCTTCTAGCTTCAACTGATGCTCAACATGATAATCTAATCTTCTAGCTTCAACTGATGCTCAACGCTGAGGTCAAGGCAGCACTGGGGGACGACTTTTCTATTGAGCTTGGCCTCCAGTATTTTACTACGGGAAGTATCACTGGGTTCGCAATGAGCACGCTGACCGCAGTCATCTTTGCCATGGTGCTTCTGCCAGTCATGTTTATCTACGCCCTGATAGTTGAACGTGCGGTAAGTCATAAGATGATCTAAGTCATCAGATGATCTAAGTCATCAGCTGATCTAAGTCATCAGATGATCTAAGTCATCAGATGATCTAAGTCATCAGATAATATAAGTCATCAGATGATCTAAGTCATCAGATGATCTAAGTCATCAGATGATCTAAGTCATCAGATGATCTAAGTCATCAGATGATCTAAGTCATCAGATGAGCTAAGTCATCAGATGATCTAAGTCATCAGATAATCTAAGTCATCAGATGATCTAAGTCATCAGATGATCTAAGTCATCAGATGATCTAATTCATCAGATGATCTAAGTCATCAGATGATCTACGGCCTGATAGTTGAATGTGCGGTAAGTTATCAGCAGTCATGGACATTCTAATTTAGACAGAGATCCTTTATGTAATGACATTCTTTATCTCTTTATCTCTCAGAAAGATGTTACTAGCGTTAGAACATTCTTTATCTCGCAGAAAGATGTTACTAGCGTTAGAACATTGTGCACAGTAGCCGCATGGGATACGGGCAGCAAAGGGATATGATAAAGGGTGACAACTACGCGAATATTTGGTATTATATGCTGAACAGTTCGACACCACATTTAATACGTTACCATGTAAAGAATTTTTTTTTCTAATAGTATGTAACAGAGTAAATGGCATAATTAAATCACAGATTCAAACACCTTCCTGTATTTGAGGAGTGGAGGGGTGGGGTAGGGGGGATGTAGAGAGAACAATGACTTTACCAGATGGATTAATGGAATAATGTTATATAGATAATGTCTTTTATGTGTGTTCTGTCAAGTCTCCTGTCTGTCCGGCACCCATATGTTGTATATTTTGTGTACAGTCTCCTGTGTCTTGAGTCAAGTCTCCTGTTTGTCCAGCACCCATATGTTGTGTACAGTCTCCTGTGTCTTGAGTCAAGTTTCCTGTCTGTCCAGCACCCATATGTTGTGTACAGTCTCCTGTATCTTGAGTCAAGTTTCCTGTCTGTCCAGCACCCATATGTTGTGTACAGTCTCCTGTGTCTTGAGTCAAGTCTCCTGTCTGACCAGCACCCATATGTTGTGTACAGTCTCCTGTGTCTTGAGTCAAGTCTCCTGTCTGTCCAGCACCCATATGTTGTGTACAGTCTCCTGTGTCTTGAGTCAAGTCTCCTGTCTGTCCAGCACCCATATGTTGTGTACAGTCTCCTGTGTCTTGAGTCAAGTCTCCTGTCTGTCCAGCACCCATATGTTGTGTACAGTCTCCTGTGTCTTGAGTCAAGTCTCCTGTCTGTCCAGCACCCATATGTTGTGTACAGTCTCCTGTGTCTTGAGTCAAGTCTCCTGTCTGACCAGCACCCATATGTTGTGTACAGTCTCCTGTGTCTTGAGTCAAGTTTCCTGTCTGTCCGGCACCCATATGTTGTATATTTTGTGTACAGTCTCCTGTGTCTTGAGTCAAGTCTCCTGTCTGACCAGCACCCATATGTTGTGTACAGTCTCCTGTGTCTTGAGTCAAGTCTCCTGTCTGTCCAGCACCCATATGTTGTGTACAGTCTCCTGTGTCTTGAGTCAAGTCTCCTGTCTGTCCAGCACCCATATGTTGTGTACAGTCTCCTGTGTCTTGAGTCAAGTCTCCTGTCTGTCCAGCACCCATATGTTGTGTACAGTCTCCTGTGTCTTGAGTCAAGTCTCCTGTCTGTCCAGCACCCATATGTTGTGTACAGTCTCCTGTGTCTTGAGTCAAGTCTCCTGTCTGACCAGCACCCATATTTTGTGTACAGTCTCCTGTGTCTTGAGTCAAGTCTCCTGTCTGTCCAGCACCCATATGTTGTGTACAGTCTCCTGTGTCTTGAGTCAAGTCTCCTGTCTGTCCAGCACCCATATGTTGTGTACAGTCTCCTGTGTCTTGAGTCAAGTCTCCTGTCTGACCAGCACCCATATGTTGTGTACAGTCTCCTGTGTCTTGAGTCAAGTCTCCTGTCTGTCCAGCACCCATATGTTGTGTACAGTCTCCTGTGTCTTGAGTCAAGTTTCCTGTCTGTCCGGCACCCATATGTTGTATATTTTGTGTACAGTCTCCTGTGTCTTGAGTCAAGTCTCCTGTCTGACCAGCACCCATATTTTGTGTACAGTCTCCTGTGTCTTGAGTCAAGTCTCCTGTCTGACCAGCACCCATATGTTGTGTACAGTCTCCTGTGTCTTGAGTCAAGTCTCCTGTCTGTCCAGCACCCATATGTTGTGTACAGTCTCCTGTGTCTTGAGTCAAGTTTCCTGTCTGTCCAGCACCCATATGTTGTGTCCAGTCTCCTGTGTCTTGAGTCAAGTCTCCTGTCTGTCCAGCACCCATATGTTGTGTACAGTCTCCTGTGTCTTGAGTCAAGTCTCCTGTCTGTCCAGCCCCATATGTTATATATGTTGTGTACAGTCTCCTGTGTCTTGAGTCAAGTCTCCTGTCTCATATCTTGTGTATTTAGTCTTGTCTTTGGTTTTGCATTTGCTGATTTGTCTGTGGTAATGTTCATTCTGTCACATTTATTTACATCTTAATACTGGTGCTAAACTTATTTTTATCTTTAGACTGGTGCCAAACACCTCCAAACACTGAGCGGTGTCCACCCTGTAGCGTATTGGCTGGGGACGTTTGTCTTCGACTTTCTGCTATTTATAGCCATCATCACCTTGTACATGTGCTTGCTGGCTTTCAACCACAAAGTCTTCCTCGACCGCGACCGCTGGCTAGTTTTAGTCATCGGCTTTTCCGCATTTGGCATCGCATCTTTTCCGTATCTCTACCTGATACAGAACGTCTTCTCCTCGCCGACAATAGCAATCGTCATCATTCTCATCGTCAATCTCGTCATAGGTAATTGATCTCATTCTTTGTCTTTCTGTAATACAGTCATTACTTGTACTAAATAGAAAGCAGAGATGTAACTTTTCCTTTTTACTTTCTCGTATATACGCAGTATAGAGAAAGTTTTGTAATCGTGCAAAAAAAAAATCGAGATTTTTACAAATCTCGACGTTTTACACCTCACTGATAAGGAAAAACATAATTTTGCAATCTTGTCCGTATGTTTGTGAAATTTCATAAATAAGTATTTTATCAAAATCGTTGTTCCATATCAACTTTTGAGCGATTTCCGATACCCGGAAGTGGTACTTTTTCTACTTTGAATTTTTCAAAAGCCTAAAACTTGAGTACTATTTCAGATAGATAAATGAAATTTCACATGTAAGTAAAAGATCTAATTTTCTGCCTTCTTTCAAATTTTGAGTAATTTCCGTTGAGTAGTAATTTTCACTATTTCCGATTTCTCAAAAAACGCATGAGAATTTATAAAGTGCTAATAATATTCCGCACTATTATACACATCTTTATTCGGCGTTCGCTTGGTGCGCAATTCTTTTTTCTATGAGATTCTATTCTATTTAAACAAGTTTAAGTATTTAAAATGGATTAAAAATCATAACTATATCCCGGGTTCCCATCCCCTGTTGTTTTATATAAGAATACTCGAGAAAGTATAGAGGAGATCACTCCCGGTTTATTTTTACGGATAACCGCTGTTTCCACAAGTACTACTTGTAAAAAACCTTGAGTTTATGCTGCCGTCACAGCAACCCAACCACCCTCCGCCGATATAATTGTTCATAGGAGGTTGGTTACATCTCTGATAAAAAAGCACAAGGCAAATAAGGCCATTATTTGTACGTGTGGTCAGTCTTGTGTCTGGTATGGTCAGCCTTGTGTCTGGTATGGTCAGCCTTGTGTCTGGTATGGTCAGCCTTGTGTCTGGTATGGTCAGCCTTGTGTCTGGTATGGTCAGCCTTGTGTCTGGTATGGTCAGCCTTGTGTCTGGTATGGTCAGCCTTGTGTCTGGTATGGTCAGCCTTGTGTCTGGTATGGTCAGCCTTGAGTCTGGTATGGTCAGTCTTGTGTCTGGTATGGTCAGCCTTGTGTCTGGTATGGTCAGCCTTGTGTCTGGTATGGTCAGTCTTGTGTCTGGTATGGTCAGCCTTGTGTCTGTGTGGTATGGTCAGCCTTGTGTCTGGTATGGTCAGCCTTGTGTCTGGTATGGTCAGCCTTGTGTCTGTGTGGTATGGTCAGCCTTGTGTCTGTGTGGTATGGTCAGCCTTGTGTCTGGTATGGTCAGTCTTGTGTCTGGTATGGTCAGTCTTGTGTCTGGTATGGTCAGCCTTGTGTTTGTGTGGTATGGTCAGCCTTGTGTCTGGTATGGTCAGCCTTGTGTCTGGTATGGTCAGCCTTGTGTCTGTGTGGTATGGTCAGCCTTGTGTCTGGTATGGTCAGCCTTGTGTCTGGTATGGTCAGCCTTGTGTCTGGTATGGTCAACCTTGTGTCTGGTATGGTCAGCCTTGTGTCTGTGTGGTATGGTCAGCCTTGTGTCTGGTATGGTCAGCCTTGTGTTTGTGTGGTATGGTCAGCCTTGTGTCTGGTATGGTCAGCCTTGTGTCTGGTATGGTCAGCCTTGTGTCTGTGTGGTATGGTCAGCCTTGTGTCTGGTATGGTCAGCCTTGTGTCTGGTATGGTCAGCCTTGTGTCTGGTATGGTCAACCTTGTGTCTGGTATGGTCAGCCTTGTGTCTGTGTGGTATGGTCAGCCTTGTGTCTGGTATGGTCAGCCTTGTGTCTGTGTGGTATGGTCAGCCTTGTGTCTGGTATGGTCAGCCTTGTGTCTGGTATGGTCAGCCTTGTGTCTGTGTGGTATGGTCAGCCTTGTGTCTGTGTGGTATGGTCAGCCTTGTGTCTGGTATGGTCAGCCTTGTGTCTGGTATGGTCAGTCTTGTGTCGGGTATGGTCAGCCTTGTGTCTGTGTGGTATGGTCAGCCTTGTGTCTGGTATGGTCAGTCTTGTGTCGGGTATGGTCAGCCTTGTGTCTGTGTGGTATGGTCAGCCTTGTGTCTGTGTGGTATGGTCAGCCTTGTGTCTGGTATGGTCAGCCTTGTGTCTGGTATGGTCAGCCTTATGTGTGGTTTGGTCAGCCTTGTGTCTGCGTGGTATGGTCAGCCTTGTGTCTGGTATGGTCAGCATTTTGTCAGGTATGGTCAGCCTTGTGTCTGTGTGGTATGGTCAGCCTTGTGTCTGGTATGGTCAGCCTTGTGTCTGGTATGGTCAGCCTTGTGTCTGTCTGGTATGGTCAGCCTTGTGTCTGGTATGGTCAGCCTTGTGTCTGGTATGGTCAGCCTTGTGTCTGTCTGGTATGGTCAGCCTTGTGTCTGGTATGGTCAGCCTTGTGTCTGTCTGGTATGGTCAGCCTTGTGTCTGGTATGGTCAGCCTTGTGTCTGGTATGGTCAGCCTTGTGTCTGTCTGGTATGGTCAGCCTTGTGTCTGGTATGGTCAGCCTTGTGTCTGGTATGGTCAGCCTTGTGTCTGGTATGGTCAGCCTTTTGTCTGTGTGGTATGGTCAGCCTTGTGTCTGGTATGGTAAGCCTTGTGTCTGGTATGGTCAGTCTTGTGTCTGGTATGGTCAGCCTTGTGACTGTGCGGTATGGTCAGCCTTGTGTCTGGTATGGTCAGCATTGTGTCTGTGTTGTATGGTCAGCCTTTTGTCTGTGTGGTATGGTCAGCCTTGTGTCTGGTATGGTCAGCCTTGTGTCTGGTATGGTCAGCCTTGTGTCTGGTATGGTCAGCCTTGTGACTGTGTGGTATGGTCAGCCTTGTGTCTGGTATGGTCAGCCTTGTGTCTGGTATGGTCAGCCTTGTGTCTGGTATGGTCAGCCTTGTGTCTGGTATGGTCAGCCTTGTGACTGTGTGGTATGGTCAGCCTTGTGTCTGTGTTGTATGGTCAGCCTTTTGTCTGTGTGGTATGGTCAGCCTTGTGTCTGGTATGGTCAGCCTTGTGTCTGTGTGGTATGGTCAGCCTTGTGTCTGGTATGGTCAGCCTTGTGACTGTGTGGTATGGTCAGCCTTGTGACTGTGTGGTATGGTCAGCCTTTTGTCTGTGTGGTATGGTCAGCCTTGTGTCTGGTATGGTCAGCCTTGTGTCTGGTATGGTCAGCCTTGTGTCTGGTATGGTCAGCCTTGTGACTGTGTGGTATGGTCAGCCTTGTGTCTGGTATGGTCAGCCTTGTGTCTGGTATGGTCAGCCTTGTGTCTGGTATGGTCAGCCTTGTGTCTGGTATGGTCAGCCTTGTGACTGTGTGGTATGGTCAGCCTTGTGTCTGGTATGGTCAGCCTTGTGACTGTGTGGTATGGTCAGCCTTGTGTCTGTGTTGTATGGTCAGCCTTGTGTCTGGTATGGTCAGCCTTGTGACTGTGTGGTATGGTCAGTCTTGTGACTGTGTTGTATGGTCAGCCTTGTGTCTGTGTGGTATGGTCAGCCTTGTGTCTGTGTGGTATGGTCAGCCTTGTGTCTGGTATGGTCAGCCTTGTGACTGTGTGGTATGGTCAGCCTTGTGTCTGTGTGGTATGGTCAGCCTTGTGTCTGGTATGGTCAGCCTTGTGACTGTGTGGTATGGTCAGCCTAGTGTCTGGTATGGTCAGCCTTGTGTCTGGTATGGTCAGTCTTGTGACTGTGTGGTATGGTCAGCCTTGTGTCTGGTATGGTCAGCCTTGTGTCTGTGTGGTATGGTCAGCCTTGTGTCTGTGTGGTATGGTCAGCCTTGTGTCTGTGCGGTATGGTCAGCATTGTGTCTGGTATGGTCAGTCTTGTGTCTGGTATGGTCAGCCTTGTGTCTGTGTGGTATGGTCAGCCTTGTGTCTGTGCGGTATGGTCAGCATTGTGTCTGGTATGGTCAGCATTGTGTCTGGTATGGTCAGCCTTGTGACTGTGTGGTATGGTCAGCATTGTGTCTGTGTTGTATGGTCAGCCTTGTGTCTGGTATGGTCAGCCTTGTGTCTGTGTGGTATGGTCAGCCTTGTGTCTGTGCGGTATGGTCAGCCTTGTGTCTGGTATGGTCAACCTTGTGTCTGGTATGGTCAACCTTGTGTCTGGTATGGTTAGCCTTGTTTCTGTGTGGTATGGTCAGCCTTGTGTCTGGTATGGTCAGCCTTGTGTCTGGTATGGTCAGCTTTGTGTCTGGTATGGTCAGCCTTGTGTCTGTGTGGTATGGTCAGCCTTGTGTCTGGTATGGTCAGCCCTGTGTCTGGTATGGTCAGCCTTGTGTCTGTGTGGTATGGTCAGCATTGTGTCTGTGTTGTATGGTCAGCCTTGTGTCTGGTATGGTCAGCCTTGTGTCTGTGTGGTATGGTCAGCCTTGTGTCTGTGCGGTATGGTCAGCCTTGTGTCTGTGTGGTATGGTCAGCCTTGTGTCTGTGCGGTATGGTCAGCCTTGTGTCTGGTATGGTCAACCTTGTGTCTGGTATGGTCAGTCTTGTGTCTGGTATGGTTAGCCTTGTTTCTGTGTGGTATGGTCAGCCTTGTGTCTGGTATGGTCAGCCTTGTGTCTGGTATGGTCAGCTTTGTGTCTGGTATGGTCAGCCTTGTGTCTGTGTGGTATGGTCAGCCTTGTGTCTGTGTGGTATGGTCAGCCTTGTGTCTGGTATGGTCAGCCTTGTGTTTGTGTGGTATGGTCAGTCTTGTGTCTGGTATGGTCAGCCTTGTGTCTGGTATGGTCAGTCTTGTGACTGTGGTATGGTCAGCCTTGTGTTTGTGTAATATGGTCAGCCTTGTGTCTGGTATGGTCAGTCTTGTGTCTGGTATGGTCAGCCTTGTGTCTGGTATGGTTAGCCTTGTTTCTGTGTGGTATGGTCAGCCTTGTGTCTGGTATGGTCAGTCTTGTGTCTGGTATGGTCAGCCTTGTGTTTGTGTGGTATGGTCAGTCTTGTGTCTGGTATGGTCCGTCTTGTGTTTGTGTGGTATGGTCAGCCTTGTGTCTGGTATGGTCAGTCTTGTGTCTGGCATGGTCAGTCTTGTGTCTGGTATGGTTAGCCTTGTTTCTGTGTGGTATGGTCAGCCTTGTGTCTGGTATGGTCAGTCTTGTGACTGTGGTATGGTCAGCCTTGTGTTTGTGTAATATGGTCAGCCTTGTGTCTGGTATGGTCAGTCTTGTGTCTGGTATGGTCAGCCTTGTGTCTGGTATGGTCAGTCTTGTGTTTGTGTGGTATGGTCAGCCTTGTGTCTGGTATGGTCAGTCTTGTGTCTGGTATGGTCAGCCTTGTGTTTGTGTGGTATGGTCAGTCTTGTGTCTGGTATGGTCCGTCTTGTGTTTGTGTGGTATGGTCAGCCTTGTGTCTGGTATGGTCAACCTTGTGTCTGGTATGGTCAGCCTTGTGTCTGGTATGGTCAGACTTGTGTCTGTGTGGTATGGTCAGCCTTGTTTCTGTGTGGTATGGTCAGCCTTGTGTCTGGTATGGTCAGCCTTGTGTCTGGTATTGTCAGCCTTGTGTCTGTGCGGTATGGTTAGCATTGTGTCTGGTATGGTCAGCCTTGTGTCTGTGTGGTATGGTCAGCCTTGTGTCTGGTATGTTCAGCCTTGTGTCTGGTATGGTCAGTTTTGTGTCTGTGTGGTATGGTCAGCCTTGTGTCTGGTATGGTTAGCCTTGTGTCTGGTATGGTCAGCCTTGATTATGTGTCGATCTTTATGCAGGTGTGATATTCAGTTTTTTAATCACCGTCATCAAGGGTATAGGAGTATCATTAGAAGGCTTCTACTTCTTCCTGGATTTGTTCTTCGGATATATTTCGCCTAACTACGCCATTTCGTCCATTTTACTTTTAATGGTTTTCAGTGCAGGGGCGAGTAAGTACCTAAACTTAAGTATCGGCAACACTTTACATAAACTTAAGCATCGGCAACACTTTACATAAACTTAAGCATCGGCAACACTTTACATAAACTTAAGTATCGGCAACACTTTACATGAACTTAAGTATCTGCAACACTTTACATAAACTTAAGCATCGGCAACACTTTACATAAACTTAAGTATCGGCAACACTATACATGAACTTAAGTATCGGCAACGTTTTATATGAACTTAAATATCGGCAAGACTATACATAAGTATCGGAAACACTTTACCTAAACTGAAGTATCTGCAACACTATACATGAAGGCCTTGTTATTAATTTGTTTTATCCACATTGTCAAGGCCTTGTCTTTAATTTGTTTTATCCACATTGTCAAGGCCTTGTTATTAATTTGTTTTATCCACATTGTCAAGGCCTTGTCTTTAATTTGTTTTATCCACATTGTCAAGGCCTTGTCTTTAATTTGTTTTATCCACATTGTCAAGGCCTTGTCTTTAATTTGTTTTATCCACATTGTCAAGGCCTTGTCTTTAATTTGTTTTATCCACATTGTCCAATGCTTGACTTTAATTTGTTTTATCAACATTGTCAAAGGATTGACTTTAATTTGTTTTATCCACATTGTCAAGGCCTTGTCTTTAATTTGTTTTATCCACATTGTCAAGGCCTTGTCTTTAATTTGTTTTATCCACATTGTCAAGGCCTTGTCTTTAATTTGTTTTATCCACATTGTCAAGGCCTTGTTATTAATTTGTTTTATCCACATTGTCAAGGCCTTGTCTTTAATTTGTTTTATCCACATTGTCAAGGCCTTGTCTTTAATTTGTTTTATCCACATTGTCAAGGCCTTGTCTTTAATTTGTTTTATCCACATTGTCAAGGCCTTGTCTTTAATTTGTTTTATCCACATTGTCCAATGCTTGACTTTAATTTGTTTTATCAACATTGTCAAAGGATTGACTTTAATTTGTTTTATCCACATTGTCAAGGCCTTGTCTTTAATTTGTTTTATCCACATTGTCAAGGCCTTGTCTTTAATTTGTTTTATCCACATTGCCAAGGGCTTATCCTTATTTTGCCACACAAGATGAGCATGTATTATGTTTGTTCACACAGATGGGTTTATCGATGTCATGGAAGGATTTTCTCACGAATTGCCTAAATGCTACTCAAAGTTGCTCGGCCAAGGTGTACTTTCCTGGATTTTTATAATGTTGATCGAATTCAAGGTTATCAGACTTATTTGGTAAGTTATTGTTTCCTATTTACTACAATAACTATACTCGCATGCTCCCAATCATTCACGCACGCGAGTTTGATTGAGTTATGATGTTTGAGACGGATGTACAACCCTGAATGTTTTGTCAACAACCGTCACTGCTTGTCTCGAGTCGAGACCTCAAGACTTGAAACATTGTGAGATGTTCGTGAGGTCGCCTGACTTTGGGCTGTAACATAATAGACCAATTGTTAAAAAAATATCGCAATTAAGTATACGTGTCAACTGGTTATGCGCCATTGTGGCTCCGATTTCAGCCTGCTTTTCTTTTTGTATTTGCTTCCATAGCCTTTGTCCAGCAAAGAACAAACTAGAAGGCAACAGTTGTTTGATTTTGGAGTTGTCTCTCATAGAAGAGTGGCTGTCACCAGCTAACAAGCCTTATCTGTCCTAGGGTTCGAACTCGTGACTTTTCGGTTTAGCAGCCATTAGCTTTACGAACTAAATTTCTTACACTACTATTTTTAGGTGAACTAATTGTATTAGAACTGCATTGAACTAGTTGTTTGAGAGTACCGCGAAGGTTCTAGGGAATGGTATCGTCATACGATAAGCTACATGACACAGACCATAGCTGGGGTATGAATTTTATCTCACTTGTCTCTGTACAAGGTACCGCGTGTCATGTATTCAGAGACTTTTCTGTGGAAAGAAATTTGCAGATGTGCAGGTAGCCCAAGAGGATGATGACATCATCAACGAGCAGAAGAGAGTGCACGAATCACCGAAGGAAGATCTTTTTAAAAGCGGTAATTGGAATAGAATGTTCTTCTTTTCGGTTTTACATTTGAAGTCATTGAACTCATCATAGACTGGACCTGTAACATTAAGGGCATTAACTGATTATAGAATGGACCTGTAACATTAAGGGCAGTAACTCATCATAGACTGGACCTGTAACATTAAGGGCAGTAACTCATCATAGACTGGACCTGTAACATTAAGGGCAGTAACTCATCATAGACTGGGCCTGTAACATTAAGGGCAGTAACTCATCATAGACTGGACCTGTAACATTAAGGGCAGTAACTCATCATAGACTGGACCTGTAACATTAAGGGCAGTAACTCATCATAGACTGGACCTGTAACATTAAGGGCAGTAACTCATCATAGACTGGACCTGTAACATTAAGGGCAGTAACTCATCATAGACTATTAATATGACTATGAAAACTAGATTACACTTTAATTCTTTGCTAGTTTATTTTCTCCTACTATAACGATGAGATGCCAAGGGCAAAAGTTTCCATTTCAAACCTGACTGTCTATGGGGCAAGTGAAGTAGAGTTAACTTATTTCTGTGACCTCGGCATAGGCAGAGATAGGTGTGGTCAGCACTATGCCCAGCCGCCTTTACTTTCCCTAACGTGAGTTAGGTACCCATCAGAGTTGGGTGGACTCAGGGACGGTCTACTGACTTGAACCCGGATTCGAACTCGAGACTTACGGGTTAGCAGTCCAGCTCTCTACCGCTAGACCACTCCGTCCCATGATGCCTTCATGTGTGCAAATGTCAAGCGGGTTAGGGGTTTACGATTGGGTCAATTTATCGTATGAGATATGGGTTAAAATGTAAGCAAAATCGTCGTCTGGATGATGGTACAACGTGTAGAAGAAAGGGGAAATTTGAACATTTTACAAGTAAAAACAGAACTCACTTTTTGTGGTGTGATTTGATATTATAGCCGCCTACGTAAGCCTCTCCTGCCGATAAAGTAATGTCCCCTGTCAATAATTTAAAGATGGTTGTCTTCCCAGCTCCATTTTTTTTTCTACGCGGTTCTATTCTATTTTAAAATGTAAGTGTTAAAAAACTTAATTTAAAAAAACCTAAAGCTCTGTTGCACTTGAAGGCCATTATCCTTATGTTATATAAGGATATACAAAAACTTTTAGGGGAGACAACTCACGCTTTATTTTAGCAATAGAGTATTGCTCGCGTTTATAGTTTATAGCCTTGTCTGAATGTTAGTGATTGAGAGCTAATCGACGCCAGCGAGTTGACGAGAATCCTTTCATCATATTGTTGTCATGGATAAAATTGTTTTTTTTAAATAAGTTGACCTCATAGCGATTGTAAAAAATAAATAAAAACTCAAGCCTAAAAATAATTCAGAAATTTTATATTTTTAGAACCAATGTTATAAAAGTTGCAAATCCAGAGATAACCCAATGTTTCACTTTCGTAAGACATATTGATTGGCTGAACAGTGACCGATAGTTATTTCTTTTCAAAACTTTGCAGTTAAAGATTTTACATAACATCAGGCTATTTTAAACCACATGACCTAGTTCTGCAATTTTAGAGAGTTACACTTATTTGATATTTATTAAAAAATTGAATAAGCATGAGATTCAAATATTTAACTTTGTATTTTTCTAGTTATAAAACACTAGAATTTTACTATGGTTTGTAAAATTTTCTGGGGCCTCGGGCTGCTGCACTCTCAGCTCACCCCGCTGCATCCTACACTGCACTTTCTTTCTGTTTCAGACGCCCTTCTTCTGATCGACCTGAAGAAAGTCTACTGTAGTCTTTTCTGCTCCATACATACGGCGGTCCACCCAGTTAGCTTTGGGGTGCCAGACAAGGAGTGCCTAGGGTTGCTGGGACAGAATGGAGCTGGGAAGACAACCATCTTTAAAATGTTGACAGGGGACATTACTTTATCGGCAGGAGAGGCTTACGTAGGCGGCTATAATATCAAATCCAAAATAAAAAAGGTGAGTTGGTTACCAAGTATTGATCACCGTCACACTTTTACCCAGAGCAAGTTATCAACTGTGTTCATCTTTTGAATGTTGTTTGGGCAAGTACTGACGACCTAATGAAATGGACTACAGTCGAGTTCATTCAATTTTGATGCATTGGTAAAGTGAAGGCTATGGCGTAAAATAGAAGCCGATATAAAGTCTTCAGTTACACAAGGAACGTATAGCGACTATAGAAAAGTTATAATTGATATATTTAATTCAAATTTAAATTACTTATTCTATTAAAATTATAATTTTTTAACTTGTAACATTTAATACTTTTACTAGTTATTGTTTAACTCTACTCCGTTATAAGCTACTGCCCTCAGTTTTTTTTTAGGTCCAGTCTATATTGAATTACCGCCTTTGACGCTACAGGTCCAGTCTATGATAAGTTACTGCCCTTAATGTTACAGGTCAAGTCTATGATGAGTTACTGCCCTTAATGATTCAGGTTCAGTCTATGATGAGTTACTGCCCTTAATGTTACAGGTCCAGTCTATGATGAGTTACTGCCCTTAATGTTATAGGTCCAGTGTATGATGAGTTACTGCCCTTAATGTTACAGGTCCTGTCTATGATGAGTTACTGCCCTTAATGTTATAGGTCCAGTGTATGATGAGTTACTGCCCTTAATGTTACAGGTCCAGTCTATGATGAGTTACTGCCCTTAATGTTACAGGTCCAGTCTATGATGTGTTACTGCCCTTAATGTTACAGGTCCAGTCTATGATGAGTTACTGCCCTTAATGTTACAGGTCCAGTCTATGATGTGTTACTGCCCTTAATGTTACAGGTCCAGTCTATGATGAGTTACTGCCCTTAATGTTACAGGTCCAGTCTATGATGAGTTACTGCCCTTAATGTTACAGGTCCAGTGTATGATGAGTTACTGCCCTTAATGTTACAGGTCCAGTCTATGATGAGTTACTGCCCTTAATGTTATAGGTCCAGTGTATGATGAGTTACTGCCCTTAATGTTACAGGTCCAGTCTATGATGAGTTACTGCCCCCAGTTTGACGCCCTCCATGACTCACTGACAGGACGAGAGACCCTGTACCTGTACGCAAGGCTGAGGGGAGTTAAAGAGCAATATCTAAATACCATCACGGAAATGGTCATCGATTTTATCACTCTTCGACCACACGAGGATAAAGTGACATCCGCTTACAGGTAGGCAGCTGTAACGGCTGTAAGAGTAGTCGGAGTGGTGAAACAAAAAGTTGACACACCAACAGCGGTAGTGAACATTCACGCAAGGGAGGGATATAAAGTCTTGGAATTAATTAAGATTATTAACACTTAATAAAGATTATTGTAAATTCACTTTGAAACCCCACAGCAAATCTACACATACATAGTTAAAGCGCTTGTGAATAATTCAACTAGCGATTGTTATAAAATAATCGAATAGTCTATTAATGGTGCCGAGAGTTGATTTAAAATATTTTTAAACTGAAAATTTTTTTTTATTGAAATCTTGCCAGCGGTGGCAACAAAAGAAAGTTGTCAATGGGGATAGCCATCATCGGTGACCCCCACTTTATAATGCTAGACGAACCGACAGCTGGCATGGACCCCATCTCTAGGAGAAGTCTTTGGAAATGTCTGCATATGATCAGGTCAATGGAGAGAACCTTGGTGCTGACCTCACACAGGTGAGAGGTCAATAATTGACCAGAGAACTTCAGATGGGTATTCTATAAATATTCTTGTAAATAACATTGTACTATTGTAAAATAATATTTAAAATACATTAAATATGCAATAAATTATCACTAAATAAAATTGAAAAAAAAATCGCAAAGTTTAATAGAATTAGAATATGTTAACCATAGAATACAGTAAAAATGTTATCGGATCTCGTGATGTTTCAGCATGGAGGAGTGTGAAGCGCTGTGCACGAAAATTGCGATCCTCAAAAGAGGGCGGTTGATGTGTCTGGGCAGCACGCAGCACTTGAAGAACAAATTTGCCCAGGGCTATACCGTCATCCTCCACGCTAAACATCAAGAGGACGGAGCCATCCTTCCACTGAAGCCTGCGGTAGATTTCCTGATCTCATCCATCCCTGGAACTACGGTATGCGAGTTAATACAAATGGCACGTGGGACAACTAACACAGCTTAATATAGAACACTTAGAACGAGTTTAAGATACCTCCCGAAAGATTCATATCTAATTTTCCGTTAGTCGTAATTCAGATTTTCGACGCCCAACGACCATACAAACAAACTTTTCCATCCTAACTTTGCATTTGTTTATCCTCAGGTTTTCAACGTCCAACGACCATACAAACAAACTTTATTCTATCCTAACTTTGCATTTGTTTATCCTCAGGTTTTCAACGTCCAACGACCATACAAACAAACTTTTCCATCCTAACTTTGCATTTGTTTATCCTCAGGTTTTCAACGTCCAACGACCATACAAACAAACTTTATTCTATCCTAACTTTGCATTTGTTTATCCTCAGATTTTCAACGTCCAACGACCATACAAACAAACTTTATTCTATCCTAACTTTGTGTTTGTTTATCCTCAGGTTTTCAACGCCCAACCCTCGTACTACCACCTACAAGTTCCAGAGACTGCCCGTTTGTCTGAAATCTTCAGGCTTTCATTAGAGGCCAGGTCGACGTTTGACCTCCAACATTTCACGGTCCAACAGACGTCCTTAGAGCAGGTTTTCTTACTGCACATGAAGGACTAAATGTGATAAAATAATTATTTTAAAAAATAAACTTGTTAATTTTTTTTTGTTTTTCCTTGTTTTCTAAACTTGTGAAAATTCTTAGTTACCGGCTTTTATTTAACTTGCTTTCACTGTCTGTCGTTGTGGAGAGCTGAATTTCAACTTCTTCTAACTGACCAACCTCTTCTAACTGACCAACTTCTTCTAACTGACCAACTTCTTCTAACTGACCAACTTCTTCTAACTGACCAACCTCTTCTAACTGACCAACCTCTTCTAACTGACCAACTTCTTCTAACTGACCAACTTCTTTTAACTGACCAACCTCTTCTAACTGACCAACCTCTTCTAACTGACCAACTTCTTCTAACTGACCAACTTCTTTTAACTGACCAACTTCTTCTAACTGACCAACTTCTTCTAACTGACCAACTTCTTCTAACTGACCAACTTCTTCTAACTGACCAACCTCTTTTAACTGACCAACTTCTTCTAACTGACCAACTTCTTCTAAGTGACCAACTTCTTCTAACTGACCAACCTCTTTTAACTGACCAACTTCTTCTAACTGACCAACTTCTTCTAACTGACCAACTTCTTCTAACTGACCAACCTCTTTTAACTGACCAACCTCTTCTAACTGACCAACTTCTTCTAACTGACCAACCTCTTTTAACTGACCAACTTCTTCTAACTGACCAACTTCTTTTAACTGACCAACTTCTTCTAACTGACCAACTTCTTCTAACTGACCAACCTCTTTTAACTGACCAACTTCTTCTAACTGACCAACCTCTTTTAACTGACCAACTTCTTCTAACTGACCAACCTCTTTTAACTGACCAACTTCTTCTAACTGACCAACCTCTTTTAACTGACCAACTTCTTCTAACTGACCAACCTCTTTTAACTGACCAACTTCTTCTAACTGACCAACCTCTTTTAACTGACCAACTTCTTCTAACTGACCAACCTCTTTTAACTGACCAACTTCTTCTAACTGACCAACCTCTTTTAACTGACCAACTTCTTCTAACTGACCAACTTCTTCTAACTGACCAACCTCTTTTAACTGACCAACTTCTTCTAACTGACCAACCTCTTTTAACTGACCAACTTCTTCTAACTGACCAACTTCTTCTAACTGACCAACCTCTTTTAACTGACCAACTTCTTCTAACTGACCAACCTCTTTTAACTGACCAACTTCTTCTAACTGACCAATCTCTTTTAACTGACCAACTTCTTCTAACTGACCAACCTCTTTTAACTGACCAACTTCTTCTAACTGACCAACCTCTTTTAACTGACCAACTTCTTCTAACTGACCAACCTCTTTTAACTGACCAACTTCTTCTAACTGACCAACCTCTTTTAACTGACCAACTTCTTCTAACTGACCAACCTCTTTTAACTGACCAACTTCTTCTAACTGACCAACCTCTTTTAACTGACCAACTTCTTCTAACTGACCAACTTCTTTTAACTGACCAACTTCTTCTAACTGACCAACTTCTTCTAACTGACCAACCTCTTTTAACTGACCAACTTCTTCTAACTGACCAACCTCTTTTAACTGACCAACTTCTTCTAACTGACCAACCTCTTTTAACTGACCAACTTCTTCTAACTGACCAACTTCTTCTAACTGACCAACTTCTTCTAACTGACCAACCTCTTTTAACTGACCAACTTCTTCTAACTGACCAACCTCTTTTAACTGACCAACTTCTTTGAAACTTGGCACTTGCGTCTAGATCTGGTGACAATGCAATAAGGCATCCAATTCGACTTTATTTGATGCCCGTATTGGATATAGTAAGGGAAGGTGGGGCTTAAAGTCACAATTCTGTCTTGTGTAATCTTTGACAGCTTTAGATTAAATCAATACTAACAGGACTGAACAAGATGCAACGTATACATTTTAACAACAAGCAGAACAAGTAAAATTAAGTTATCTTTTAGTTTTTAGTTTCTCGTGTACAAAGTATAGAGGAAGTATTGTAATCGTGAAAATAAACGACGTTTTACACCTCCCTGAGTCGGAAAAACATAGTTTTGCGATTTTGTCAGTAATTCTGTGTGTGCGCCTGTGTGTGTCTGTATGTGTTTGTGAACAGGATAGCTTGAGAACCGTTACAGCGAGGTTGATGAAATTTCATATATAAGTGTTATATAAAATTTTTAGTTCTGTATTAACTTTTCAGCGATTTCCTGAAAACTGACGTGGAACTTACTCTACTTTAAATTTTTCAAAAGCCTATAACCTGAGTACTGTTTCAGATATATAAATGAAATTTTACACCTAAGAAAAAATCTAATTTTCTGCAATCTGTTAGATTTTGAGTAATTTTTTTCCGTTGACCGGAAATAGTAATTTACGCTATTTCCAATTCCACAAAAAACACATATCTATCTATATACTACTAAAAGTCAAGTTTGCTTACATGTTTGAATATTTATTTGTTTTTTTGTTTGTCCGATCGAAAATTGTGATATGTTCGACTCTATCTGGAGAGCTGTAAAATAGTATGTAGGTAGAGAATAATTTTTTAATGCAGACAGACTGTTAATCACAAATTTATTTAAAGACGTTAATTAATTAATTGATTTATTCATACGTAGAGTAACCCATTTTTTTTTAAAATGTTAAAACATTGACTAAACTTTGTGGGAATAGTGACGTCACAGGTTTTTGTTTACTCTTTAGTACAATAAAATGGCGGCGTCTATCGAAGAAAATTGTGTTCCCATTCAAAAGTTTAACGCGTTCTAAATCTAATTTTCTGTCGGTCATAACTTTAACAATACGTCCGTTTGCTGTATTTATTACGTTCCAACACTTATATCAATTTTAAACTGTCTTTTTTTAATTTAGTTTTACAATAAATTTCTCTAGATCTAAAGATCAGCTGTCGAAGGAAAGTTATGAATCTAGCCTAGATCTAGATCTAGCCTAGATCTAGGTCACTAGACTCAATGTAAATTCTAGATCTAGACTTAATGTAAATTCTACATCTAGAATCTATTTCAGGCCTTAATACATCTAGAATCTATTTCAGGCCTTAATTATTTTATATAAATCTTTCTTTGGCTAATTTAAGATAAAATTTAATTTGAAAGTTACTAGATTCTACTACTAGACTTAGATCTAGATCTATGCGCGGAGACTCAAAAGTATAGTATAAAAATTCATTTGTGACGTCACGAGTAAATAGCTAAGTTGGTAGCGTAGTCCGCTCTCATGCGGGTGGCACAGGTTCTAGACCAATATGTCAATGATATTTTTTTTCAATTTTTTTTTTAGATGTAAATGATAAAGTTGCCTATCTGAACTTGGCAGGATACAGGGCAGGTGAAGTAGAGTTCATCTGTTTCTTTGTCCTAAGCATATGAAAGGATAGTGTGGTCAGAGACATGCTCGGCTGGAATCGTTTTTTAAACGATAAAAACATGTTGTCTGAGACTTGGCGGGACACTGGGCAGGTGAAGTAGAGTTGAGTAGGTCACATGTGACGTCAGTATATGAAGGGATAGTCCGAAATCGGTGTTTTCGGTGTTTTTAAAAGATAAAAAACATATTTTTGAATGTGGGGTCTGTTTTTTGTGACGATAAGTGACACTGCAGTAGCGTAGCGAAGAGGGGGGGGGGGCGGGGGGGGGGGGGGGAAGGGGAGGCGGGGGGAGGTGGAGGGGGGAAGGGGGGGAAGGGGGGGAAGGGGGAAGGGGAAGCGGGGGGAGGTGGAGGGGGGAAGGGGGGGGGGCGGGGGGACATATGTTGGGGCGCCAAAATGGTTTGGAAAAATAAATTGAAATGTTGAGGGGGGTTCAAATCGAAAGTTTGAGTGGGGGGGGGGGGGGCGGTGCACATCAAAAGTTTGAGGGGGGGGGGGGGGTGAAAATCGAAATCTTGGGGGGGGGTTAAAATCGAAAAGTTTGTCCCCGGGCGCCGGGAAGGGTCGCTATGCCTCTGAGTGACAGACGTGATGTTTTTTGATGGATGACCCCCGAAACCCACAGTTATCCAACGGATGACGGGTATTCTAGTATACTACTAAAAGTCAAGTTTGTTTACATGTTTGAATATTTATTTTTTTGTTTTCTTGTTTGTTTGTTTGTTTGCCTGATTGACTATCTCGCATGGTTGCACTCATCGTGGAAAGCTGTAAAATAGTATGTAGGTAGAGAATTTTTTTTGTTTTAAGACAGACTGTTAATCACTTATTTATTTAAAGACGTTAATTAATTTATTGATTTATTCATTGTTAAATTAACCGTATTTTTTTGAAAATGTTAATACTTTGAATAAACTTTGTGGGGATAGTGACGTCCCTTGATGTGTTTACTTTTTTGGTACAATAAAAATGGCGGACTCCATCATAGACTTTGTGGCCCATTCAAAAGTTTAACGCGTTACAAAGCTAATTTTCTGCCGGCTATAACTTAAACAATACGTCCGTTTGCTGTATTTATTACGTTCCAACACTTATATCAATTTTCAACTGTCTTTTTCAATTAGTTTTACGATAAATTTCTCTAGATCTAAAGATCAGCTGTCGAAGGAAAGTTATGAATATGAAGCTAGCCTAGATCTATCTCTAGATCTAGCCTAGATGTAGGTCACTAGACTCAATGTAAATTCTAGATCTAGACTTAATGTAAATTCTACATCTAGAATCTATTTCAGGCCTTAATTATTTTATATAAATCTTTGTTTGGCTAATTTAAGATAAAATTTAATTTGAAAGTTACTACTACTAGACTTAGATCTAGATCTATGCGCGGAGACTCAAAAGTATAGTATAAAAATTCACTTGTGACGTCACGCGTAAATAGCTAAGCTGGTAGCGTAGTCGGCTCTCATGCAGGTGGTACGGGTTCTAGACCAATATGTCGATGAAATTTTTTTTTCAATTTTTTTTTTAGATGTGAATGATAAAGTTGCCTATCTGAACTTGGCAAGATACAGGGAAGGTGAAGTAGAGTTCATCTGTTTCTTTGTCCTAAGCATATGAAAGGATAGTGTGGTCAGAGACATGCTCGGCTGGAATCCTTTTTTAAACGATAAATACATGTTGTCTGAGACTTGGCGGGACACTGGGCAGGTGAAGTAGAGTTGAGTAGGTCACATGTGACGTCAGTATATGAAGGGATAGTCCGAAATCGGTGTTTTCGGTGTTTTTAAAAGATAAAAAACATATTTTTGAATGTGGGGTCTGTTTTTTGTGACGATAAGTGACACTGCAGTAGCGTAGCGAGGAGGGGGGGGGGGGCGGTAGGGGAGGGGAGGCGGGGGGGGGGGGGGAGGGGAGGCGGGGGGGGGGGGGGGAAGGGGAGGCGGGGGGAGGTGGATGGGGGAAGGGGGGGCGGGGGGGGGGGACATATGTTGGGGCGCCAAAATGGTTTGGAAAAATAAATTGAAAGGTTGAGGGGGGTTCAAATCGAAAGTTTGAGTGGGGGGGGGGGGGGGGGGGGGGTGCACATCAAAAGTTTGAGGGGGGGTTCAAATCGAAATCTTGCGGGGGGGGGGGGGGTTCAAATCGAAAACTTTGTCCCCGGGCGCCGGGAAGGGTCGCTCTGCCTCTGAGTGACAGACTTGATGTTTTTTGATTGATGACCCCCGAAACCCACAGTTATCCAACGGATGACGGGTATTCTAGTGAATTTATAAAGTAGGCCCTATTAGTATTACGCACTATTGTACACATATTGTTCGGCCAACTTTTTTTCTCCGAGAGTCTATTTTATTTAGAAAAGTTTAAGTAATTAAAAATGGAATACAAATCATGTCTATATCCCAGGGTGCCATCCCTCGTAAAGTTATATAAGAATATTCAAGAATGTTACGAGGAGGTCACTCCCGCTTTATTTTTTTCTTAAGCGCAGAGATTATTTTTCTAATCCATAGAAGTTGAACGAAAATAGTTTAGACATTATAAGATGTTTGATTAAATCTTGTTTTAAACGATAATTTTTAATATTTATGATTTTTGTTTAAGTTGTGCTTACTTATTTTAAAATGTAAGAAAGCAGTCTCTATATTTCTTTGATCTGAGTTGTTATGGCGCTGGTTTGTCCACGTTACCACCCAGACGCTCATTTGCGTGCTGTATGAAAGTCCTGAGTAACCCTCTGTAAATGTGAGATAGAAACCCTTTGGCGACCGCCCCTGTGTCAAGGGCGTCACAGCGCACTCTGGGGAGCCGCCAGTTACACAACCGCAGGGGCGCCGGGTTCAGCTTAACTCTTGCACGTGCCTCCGTGTCCCTATCGTATTGTGCGGTTTAAATGTAGGCGCCATGGTGCTCGAAGGGGAGCTCGGGGCACTAAATATGGGGCGCGGTCACTTCGAATTATAGTTTTTTTTTTTTGCAGAAACGTACCAATGAATATTCTCATCAACTTCACAAAGGCTGAGTAATGCATAAAAACAAACACACAGACGAACATACTTTCATTTTTATATGCTTAGATAGATTACCGATTGCTATTATGAGAGATGTAATTTTTCTGAGGAAACTCAAGATTTGTATGTTAGGTATTACTAATCATTATTTTTACTTTCTCTTATATACGAAGTATAGAGAAAGTCTTATAATCGTGCAAAAAAAATAATCGAGATTTTTGCAAATCTCGACGTTTTACAGCTCCGTGAGTCGGAAAAACAATCTTGTCCGTATGTCTGTATGTGTGTGTGTGTGTGTGTGTGTGTGTGTGTTTGTGTATGTGTGTCTTTAAACACAATAACTTGAGTACCATTTCGCTAGGTTGATGAAATCTAATATATAAAGTTCAATTCTGTATGTTTGTTTGTAAAATGTTTGTAAAATGTTTGTCGTGGATACTTCGATGGATTTAAGTGTTAGATTATTATAGTGCTCATGGTCTAAATTAATGGTGCGCGGACCTTTGACCACAGGTGCTTTGACCATAGGGGGTTTGACCATAGGGGTTTGACCACAGCGGGGCTTTGACCACAGATGGGCTTTGACCACAGCGGAGCTTTGACCATAGGGGGTTTGACCATGGTCAAAGCACCTGTTGTCAAAGCACCTAGGACCAAATTAATGAGTTAAAAAAATTACTATTGAAAGTCTTTAAAAACAATTTTCATTTTAATAATTAGAATAATAATTTTCAATTATGAACATTACATAAAAGTTTTAAAAAGTGTATAAACGTTTATAAAATTTCTAAAATTGTGTCTGAAATGTATTTGCATTTTGTCCTTCAGTTCTCATAACGTCCCTTGATTTGGAAAACACAGTTACTTCCGTTTAAAAAACCCATTAAATCGGGGAAGAAAGAATTTACTTTTTATTACTTTGTTTTGGTGTTAAGAAAAAAAAACATAATTAGCGGGGATTGATTAAGTGCAATGTCGTTGGTATTTTTAATACTGCCTTTTATTTATTCTATACTCTGAACATACTGTTTACTAATTATTTTTTTAAATCAATAACATTTAATAAGCCAGGTCCTACAAATCCTATATGTTTATTTCTTTCCATTTTCGGATAAGCTTGGAGTAATATAATTTTGTTCACTAAATTGAAACAGGCGCGTCCGCCGGCGCCACTGCACGGTTCGATTTGGCGCCCTGGGTTATCATGTGAACGCTATGCTGCATAATTTTGTTTTAAAAAGTGCGATAGACTATGGATAAGAAAGGTTACTATAGTCTGTAAGTGAATCAAATCCGGGCGTCCTCCGGCACCCCGACAGGGTGCTATTTGGCGCCCCGGGCCTTCCCGTGTACGCTAGGGTACCTACGTTCGCGTAAGTGAGTTCAAAAGACTATGAATAAGTTGGGTACTATAGTCGTTTACTAAGTTGAATCAGGCGGTTACGCCGCTCGTCGTCATGGTGCGATTTGGCGCTCCGAGCTAGACTGTGGACACTTTGAGTTTATCTTTGCGTTTGTGTTTTCTTTGTGTTTGAGTTTGGGGTTGCGTTTCTGGTTGTGTTTGCGTTTGGTTTGGCTTTTTTTTTCGTTTGCTTTTTTTCTTTGCGTTTGTGTTTTCTTTTACTTTTTTTTCTTTGCGTTTGTGTTTTCTTTGCGTTTGTGATTGTGTTTGTGTTTGCGTTTGTTTTTGTGTTTTCGTTTGTGTTTGTATTTGCGTTTGTGTTATGTTTGCGTTGTTTGTTTTTGGTTTGTTTTTGTTTTGGTTTTGTTTGGTTGTGGTTGGGTTTGTGTTTGCGTTTGGTTTTGTTTTCGTTTGCTTTTTTGTTTGCGTTAGTGTTTGTGTTTTCATTGTGTTTGTGGTTGGGTTTGTCTTTGCGTTTGTTTTTGTGTTTTCGTTTGTGTTTGTTTTGTGTTAGTGTTATGTTTGCGTTTTTTGTGTGCTTTGGTTGGTTGTGGTTAGGGTGGGCAATGCCGGAAAAATGCTGATTACTAAACACACAAGTTATGGTCCTTTACAGATACGTTTTTCAGATCCGTATCGACTTTTGAGCGATTTCCTTTAACCGGAAGTGGATTTTATTTCTACTTTGAATTTGTCAAAAGCCTATAACTTAAGTACTATTTCAGAACGATAAATGAAATTTCACATGTAAGTAAAAGATCTAATTCTCTACCTTCTAACAAATGTTGAGTAATTTTTGTTGATCGGAAGTAGTAATTTACGCTATTTCCGATTTTTAAGGGATATTACTCCCGGTTTATTAGAACGGTAGTCCCATCCTAGTTTTTATTTTAGAATTTTTATGGACAAAGTGAAACAACCAATTTAAAAAAAAAATTCAACATAATCGAAGCTTGACTAATTCCTCTGAATATTCAAAATTCATGAATATTCTCTGAATTCAAAAATATTCTCTGAATTCATGGATATTCTCTCCGAATTCATGAATATTCTCTGAATTCATGAATATTCTCTGAATTCATGAATATTTCTGAATTCATGAATATTCTCTGAATTCATGAATATTTCTGAATTCATGAATATTCTCTGAATTCATGAATATTCTCTGAATTCATGAATATTCTCTGAATTCATGAATATTCTCTGAATTCATGAATATTCTCTGAATTCACGAATATTCATAGTTTTTATTCTGGTGCCCGCGGTGGCGTGTTTGAGACATTGAGGACCGAAATTTTTCCCCCCATAAAACTTTTCTGAAGTTTTCTCTTAACTCCCAAAGTTTAACGGCTAATGGATGAAAAGTATAGTAATGCATAAAGGATATACCTCCCCCTATCCCACCACCACTTTCACTTTTATATGTAGGGATTAGCAAGAAACGATTGGGTCGATGTTTATGTTAAATAGTTTATGGTGAAACCTATGTTATTGTTTACTGTTGACTTTCGGGTGTTAAGTAGTGGGCTAGTTATAGATATTTAATTATGACCTTGCCATGTTTATTAGTGTTATTTTATTGTATGAAATATTTAAATTGAATTTCCTTTAAACATTTAATTTAAAAAAAAAAACAAAAAAAAAAAAACAGTTTTTAAAACTTAAAAATCATTCTATTCAATTCCGCGTTTCCATTCCAGGTTTGTTTTGAGTTTGTTGTTCTTTGGTCGTCCTTCTTTAGTTGTTGATAGGTCAATGATTATCAGGTTTTGAAATGTATTAATTAGTTATTTCAAACGAGTTATTCGTAATGAAAAAATCTACTATTTTAAACAAATGTAAACAAAAACTTTTTGTTCCAATTGTTAGTAAAATTCAAAGATAAATTCGAATGTAAAATCTCCCCTAAACTTTCTCGGATATTCTTATATAAAACTACGAGGGATGGCAATTCAGGACATAGACAATATTTGTAATCCATTTTTAATTACTTAAACTTTTTATAATAGAATGGAATCTCGTAATAAACCGGGAGTGATCTCCCCTAAACTTTCTCGAATATTCTAATATAACACTACATGGGATGGCAACTCGGAATATAGACATGATTTTTACAAGCTTTTATTTAACTCACTTCCTCTGTCTGTCGCCAGTCGTCAGTCGCCAGTCGTCAGTCGTAAGTCTAGATCGAAACGCTGGAGTGAAAATTCGGACACTTCTACTTGACCGACACGATTCACAGTTGGCACGTGGGTCAAGACATGAAGACAATGCAATCTGAAACTAAATTTGACTTAATTGGATGCCTAATTAATTTTGTATGAATTAATTAAAATTTGGACTACTATTTAAATTACTATAAAGAAAAGCGTGGGTGTCTTCCTTAACATTAGTAAAGGTATCCAATAGGTACTAAAGTGACCCACGCTTTTCTTTATAGTTATTTTAATAGTAGTCTATAATTTATTTTCTACTTTTTAGTGCATTATTACATAAAAGCTTGTTATTAAAACGTTTTTTTATGAATTTTTTTTTGTTTACTTAAACTTTTAAAAATAGAATAAAATCTAGTAGAAAAATGAATTGCGAACCAAGCAAACGCCAAAACAAAATGTGCATAATAGTGCGCAATATTATTAGTACTTTATAAATTTACATGCGTTTTTGAGAAATCGGAAATTGCGTTAATTAGTACTTCCGGTCAACTGAAATTACTCAAAATTTGATAGAAGGTAGAGAATTAGATCTTTTACTTACATGTGAAATTTCATTTATCTATCTGAAATAGTACTCAAGTTATAGGCTTTTGAAAAATTCAAAGTAGAAAAAGTACCAGTTCCGGTTATCGGAAATCGGAAATCGCTCAAAGTTTACACGGATCTACGATTTTGATAAAATACTTATATATGAAATTTCATCAACCTGGCTGTAACGGTACTCAAGTAATCGTGTTTACACAAAGACACACACACACAGACACACAGACAAGATTGCAAATGATGTTTTCCGTATCAGTGAGGTGTAAAACGTCGAGATTTGCAAAACTCTCGATTTTTTTTTTGCACGATTACAATACTTTCTCTATACTTCGTATATACGAGAAAGTAAAAAATATAAAAAATACAAAGGAAGTAATTACTTTATATGATTCGAAGTACAGTCAGATAAAATGGAAAAGAGAAGTATATTATATACATAATAAGATTTAATGTAGAACTATTAAATTAATGACATACTGCTCTCATTGTTTTGAACACAATATTTAATAAACTCATTCATCACTTTTCGTCCTTCATGAGCAGCAAGAAGACCTGCTCTAAGGACGTCTGTTGGACCGTGAAATGTTGGAGGTCAAATGTCGACCTGGCCTCTAATGAAAGCCTGAAGATTTCAGACAAACGGGCAGTCTCTGGAACTTGTAGGTGGTAGTACGAGGGTTGGGCGTTGAAAACCTGAGGATAAACAAACACAAAGTTAGGATAGAATAAAGTTTGTTTGTATGGTCGTTGGACGTTGAAAACCTGAGGATAAACAAACGCAAAGTTAGGATAGAATAAAGTTTGTTTGTATGGTCGTTGGACGTTGAAAACCTGAGGATAAACAAACACAAAGTTAGGATAGAATAAAGTTTGTTTGTATGGTCGTTGGACGTTGAAAATCTGAATTACGACTAACGGAAAATTAGATATGAATCTTTCGGGAGGTATCTTAAACTCGTTCTAAGTGTTCTATATTAAACTGTGTTAGTTGTCCCACGTGCCATTTGTATTAACTCGCATACCGTAGTTCCAGGGATGGATGAGATCAGGAAATCTACCGCAGGCTTCAGTGGAAGGATGGCTCCGTCCTCTTGATGTTTAGCGTGGAGGATGACGGTATAGCCCTGGGCAAATTTGTTCTTCAAGTGCTGCGTGCTGCCCAGACACATCAACCGCCCTCTTTTGAGGATCGCAATTTTCGTGCACAGCGCTTCACACTCCTCCATGCTGAAACATCACGAGATCCGATAACATTCTTACTGTATTCTATGGTTAACATATTCTAATTCTATTAAACTTTGCGATTTTTTTTCAATTTTATTTAGTGATACTTTATTGCATATTTAATGTATTTTAAATATTATTTTACAATAGTACAATGTTATTTACAAGAATATTTATAGAATACCCATCTGAAGTTCTCTGGTCAATTATTGACCTCTCACCTGTGTGAGGTCAGCACCAAGGTTCTCTCCATTGACCTGATCATATGCAGACATTTCCAAAGACTTCTCCTAGAGATGGGGTCCATGCCAGCTGTCGGTTCGTCTAGCATTATAAAGTGGGGGTCACCGATGATGGCTATCCCTATGGACAACTTCCTTTTATTACCGCCACTGAAATAATGAATGGATAAATCATTTCTAAACTTTAAACTTTGTTTTATTACACATGTAAATATTAAACTGAGTAGCCTAGCAAATCCAGCGTTACGTTTGTAACTATAAAACAAATACAACATGTAAAAAAGTAAGAGAAGTGTTTAGCGCGGCTGTTACATTTTTTTACGTTCCAGCAAAATTAAGGACAACTGATGAACGAACTTTTAGAAGTTGGGGGACAAAATAGCATGGCGCATATTCTAACAGACTTGCTAAAAATGTTTTGTTTGAAACGGTTAAGTTAAAGGGATACGCTCCTTACGAAAATCACAAAATTTCTTCTTTTTCGTCATGATGTTTTTTTCACTATTGGATACTTGGTCTATTTTTATATTTAGAAAATAATAAACTTAATGAAAAAAATGTGTTTAAAATATCATTTTTATGACCCTATTAATTAAAAAAATATTATTTTTTCTGAATCCTACAAGCTCTCTACGAAACGTTTTATATTCGTCATCATATTGTATTTGGCAGTATAGTAAAGCTATATTTCTCATGTATTTGGTAAGAGTATTTTAAATCATCTCGAAAACACCCAAAAGCTTACAATTGACTTTACAAATTACACAGATATGTAATTTTCATGACAACTTTATATTACTTTTTGCTGTTTTTCTCAGTTCGTACCTTTTTAATACAACAAAGCCTACTACTTTTTAAAAATTTATTGAACAATGCCAGCCAATTTTTTCATTAATTGTTCTTCATGCAAGAATAAAACGCAAGGGAATTGTGATGGCTTTCATAAAAAAAAATTATTGTTAATAAAGCAGATTATGAAACTTTTGAAAACTAAAATGGGTACACTTTTTTAGATCTTGTAAAATTCTGACTAGTAGCTATTCAAAAAGTTGTCGTGACAAAAGTTTTAATATATAGGCCCTACTGAGATCTAAGCATTTTACATTTGATTGCTTTAAGTGCATACATAAAAAGCCTTAGCATATTTAGTTCCGAAAAATTCAAAAAGGAGGAGTATATTTTGTGTTTCCATGACAACCATGACACTTTTTTGCTGTTTACCTCTTAGTTTCATGTGCCGAAAATGTTTAAGTATTCAAAAGGCTTTACATCTTAAATTGTAAAAAAAAAAAATGGAGCATGTCCCCTGAAGTCGAGATATAACATTTTATAATCCTTAGGTATTTGTTTCCATTAAATAACCGTTCCCCCACCCCTTTCAAGACTGAGGCATTTGGTTCCATTAAATGTAACCCGTCCCCTAAACCGTTAACTTTACCAAAATACTTGTCTAAATTATAATAAAAGTAGACAGAGCTGTTAGTCCCATATGTTTATTGTGTTTAAATTAGTTGATAAATCAAATGCTTGGCAGTCCATTACAGATTGTACAAGATGTACACATCAAATGCTTGTGATTGGGTACCTGTAAGCAGATGTTATTTTATCCTCGTGTGGTCGAAGAGTGATAAAGTCGATAATAATTTCAGTGATTTCATGCAGGCAGTGTTCCCTGACTCCCCTCAACCTGCCGTACAGGTACAGGGTCTCTCGTCCTGTCAACACGTCATGGAGGGCGTCAAACTGGGGGCAGTAACTCATCATAGACTGGACCTGTAACATTAAGGGCAGTAACACATAATAGACTGGACCTGTAATATTAAGGGCAGTAACTCATCATAGACTGGACCTGTAACATTAAGGGCAGTAACTCATCATAGACTGGACCTGTAACATTAAGGGCAGTAACTCATCATAGACTGGACCTGTAACATTAAGGGCAGTAACTCATCATAGACTGGACCTGTAACATTAAGGGCAGTAACTCATCATAGACTGGACCTGTAACATTAAGGGCAGTAACTCATCATAGACTGGACCTGTAACATTAAGGGCAGTAACTCATCATAGACTGGACCTGTAACATTAAGGGCAGTAACTCATCATAGACTGGACCTGTAACATTAAGGGCAGTAACTCATCATAGACTGGACCTGTAACATTAAGGGCAGTAACTCATCATAGACTGGACCTGTAATATTAAGGGCAGTAACTCATCATAGACTGGACCTGTAACATTAAGGGCAGTAACTCATCATAGACTGGACCTGTAACATTAAGGGCAGTAACTCATCATAGACTGGACCTGTAACATTAAGGGCAGTAACTCATCATAGACTGGACCTGTAACATTAAGGGCAGTAACTCATCATAGACTGGACCTGTAACATTAAGGGCAGTAACTCATCATAGACTGGACCTGTAACATTAAGGGCAGTAACTCATCATAGCCTGGACTTGTAACATTAAGGACAGTAACTCATCATAGACTGGACCTGTAACATTAAGGGCAGTAACTCATCATAGACTGGACCTGTAACATTAAGGGCAGTAACTCATCATAGACTGGACCTGTAACATTAAGGGCAGTAACTCATCATAGTCTGGACCTGTAACATTAAGGGCAGTAACTCATCATAGACTGGACCTGTAACATTAAGGGCAGTAACTCATCATAGACTGGACCTGTAACATTAAGGGCAGTAGCTCATCATAGACTGGACCTGTAACATTAAGGGCAGTAACTCATCATATACTGGACCTGTAACATTAAGGGCAGTAACTCATCATAGACTGGACCTGTAACATTAAGGGCAGTAACTCATCATAGACTGGACCTGTAACATTAAGGGCAGTAACGCATCATAGACTGGACCTGTAACATTAAGGGCAGTAACTCATCATAGACTGGACCTGTAACATTAAGGGCAGTAACTCATCATAGACTGGACCTGTAACATTAAGGGCAGTAACTCATCATAGACTGGACCTGTAACATTAAGGGCAGTAACTCATTATAGACTGGACCTGTAACATTAAGGGCAGTAACTCATCATAAACTGGACCTGTAACATTAAGGGCAGTAACTCATCATAGACTGGACCTGTAACATTAAGGGCAGTAACTCATCATAGACTGGACCTGTAACATTAAGGGCAGTAACTCATCATAGACTATTAATATGACTATGAAAACTAGATTACACTTTGATTCTTTGCTAGTTTATTTTCTCCTACTATAACGATGAGATGCCAAGGGCAAAAGTTTCCATTCAAACCTGACGGTCTATGGGGCAAGTGAAGTAGAGTTCACTTATTTCTGTGACCTGGGCATAGGCAGAGATAGTGTGGTCAGCACTATGCCCAGTCGCCTTTACTTTCCCTAACGTGAGTTAGGTACCCATCAGAGTTGGGTGGACTCAGGGACGATCTACTGACTTGAACCAGGATTCGAACTCGAGACTTACGGGTTAGCAGTCCAGCTCTCTACCTCTAGACCACTCCGTCCCATGATGCCAAGAGTCATGTGTGCAAATGTCAAGCGGGTTAGGGGTTTACGATTGGGTCAATTTATCTATGAGATATGGGTTAAAATTTAAGCAAAATCGTCGTCTGGGTGATGGTACAACTTGTAGAAGAAAGGGGAAATTTGAACATTTTACAAGTAAAAACAGAACTCACTTTTTTGAGGTGTGATTTGATATTATAGCCGCCTACGTAAGCCTCTCCTGCAGATAAAGTGATGTCCCCTGTCAACATTTTAAAGATGGTTGTCTTCCCAGCTCCATTCTGTCCCAGCAACCCTAGGCACTCCTTGTCTGGCACCCCAAAGCTAACGGGGTGGACCGCCGTCTTTGTCGAGCCGAAAAGACCACAGTAGACTTTCTTCAGGTCGATCAGAAGAAGGGCGTCTGAAACAGAGAGGAACACATTCATTTTTTAGCGTGGGAAGACATTGTGTTGGGTGTGTGGGAAGACATTGTGTTGGGTGTGTGGGAAGACATTGTGTTGGGTGTGTGGGAAGACATTGTGTTGGGTGGTTGGGAAGACATTGTGTTTGGTGTGTGGTAAGAGATTGTGTTAAGTGTGTGCGAAGACATTGTGTTTGGTGTGTGGTAAGAGATTGTGTTTGGTGTGTGGGAAGACATTGTGTTGGGTGGTTGGGAAGACATTGTGTTTGGTGTGTGGTAAGAGATTGTGTTTGGTGTGTGGGAAGACATTGTGTTGGGTGGTTGGGAAGACATTGTGTTTGGTGTATAGGAAGACATTGTGTTGGGTGTGTGGGAAGACATTGTGTTGGGTGTGTGGGAAGACATTGTGTTGGGTGGTTGGGAAGACATTGTGTTTGGTGTGTGGTAAGAGATTGTGTTAAGTGTGTGCGAAGACATTGTGTTGGCTGTGTGGGAAGACATTGTGTTTGGTGTGTTGGAAGACATTGTGTTAAGTGTGCGGGTAGACATTGTGTTTGGTGTGTGGGAAGACATTGTGTTGGGTGTGTGGGAAGACATTGTGTTGGGTGTGTGGGAAGACATTGTGTTTGGTGTGTGGGAAGAGATTGTGTTAAGTGTGTGCGAAGACATTGTGTTGGCTGTGTGGGAAGACATTGTGTTTGGTGTGTTGGAAGACATTGTGTTAAGTGTGTGGGAAGACATTGTGTTTGGTGTGTGGGAAGACATTGTGTTTGGTGTGTGGGAAGAGATTGTGTTAAGTGTGTGGGAAGACATTGTGTTGGGTGTGTGGGAAGAGATTGTGTTAAGTGTGTGGGAAGACATTGTGTTGGGTGTGTGGGAAGACATTGTATCTGGTGTGTGGGAAAACATTGTTTTTGGTGTGTGGGAAGAGATTGTGTTTGGTGTGTGGGAAGACATTGTGTTGGGTGTGTGGGAAAACATTGTGTTGGGTGTGTGGGAAGACATTGTGTTGGGTGTGTGGGAAGACATTGTGTTTGGTGTGTGGGAAAACATTGTGTTTGGTGTGTGGGAAGACATTGTGTTTGGTGTGTGGGAAGAGATTGCGTTTGGTGTGTAGGAAGACATTGTGTTAAGTGTGCGGGTAGACATTGTGTTAAGTGTGTGGGAAGAGATTGTGTTTGGTGTGTGGGAAGACATTGTGTTTGGTGTGTGGGAAGACATTGTGTTTGGTGTGTGGGAAGAGATTGTGTTTGGTGTGTGGAAAGACATTGTGTTAATTATGTGGGAAGACATTGTGTTGGGTGTGTGGGAAGACATTGTGTTGGGTGTGTGGGAAGACATTGTGTTGGGTGTGTGGGAAGACATTGTGTTGGGTGTGTGGGAAGAGATTGTGTTGGGTGTGTGGGAAGACATTGTGTTGGGTGTGTGGGAAGACATTGTGTTGGGTGTGTGGGAAGAGATTGTGTTGGGTGTGTGGGAAGACATTGTGTTGGGTGTGTGGGAAGACATTGTGTTTGGTGTGTGGTAAGAGATTGTGTTAAGTGTGTGGGAAGACATTGTGTTGGGTGTGTGGGAAGACATTGTGTTAAGTGTGCGGGTAAATGTTATGTTTGGTGTGTGGGAAGACATTGTGTTAATTATGTGGGAAGACATTGTGTTGGGTGTGTGGGAAGACATTGTGTTGGGTGTGTGGGAAGACATTGTGTTAAGTGTGCGGGTAGATGTTATGTTTGGTGTGTGGGAAGAGATTGTGTTGGGTGTGTGGGAAGACATTGTGTTGGGTGTGTGGGAAGACATTGTGTTTAGTGTGTGGGAAGAGATTGTGTTAAGTGTGTGGGAAGACATTGTGTTAAGTGTGTGGGAAGACATTGTGTTAAGTGTGTGGGAAGACATTGTGTTTGGTGTGTGGGAAGAGATTGTGTTTGGTGTGTGGGAAGACATTGTGTTTGGTGTGTGGGAAGACATTGTGTTTGGTGTGTGGGAATACATTGTGTTAAGTGTGTGGGAAGACATTGTGTTTGGTGTGTGGGAAGAGATTGTGTTTTGTGTGTGGAAAGATATCGTGTTTGGTGTGTGGGAAGACATTGTGTTTGGTGTGTGGGAAGACATTGTGTTTGGTGTGTGGGAAGAGATTGTGTTTGGTGTGTGGGAAGACATTGTGTTTGGTGTGTGGGAAGAGATTGTGTTTGGTGTGTGGGAAGACATTGTGTTTGGTGTGTGGGAAGACATTGTGTTTGGTGTGTGGGAAGACATTGTGTTAAGTGTGTGGGAAGACATTGTGTTTGGTGTGTGGGAAGACATTGTGTTAATTATGTGGGAAGACATTGTGTTTGGTGTGTGGGAAGACATTGTGTTGGGTGTGTGGGAAGACATTGTGTTTGGTGTGTGGGAAGAGATTGTGTTTGGTGTGTGGGAAGACATTGTGTTTGGTGTGCGGGAAGACATTGTGTTAAGTGTGTGAGGAGACATTGTGTTGGGTGTGTGGGAAGACATTGTGTTTGGTGTGTGGGAAGACATTGTGTTTGGTGTGTGGGAAGACATTGTGTTAAGTGTGTGGGAAGTCATTGTGTTTGGTGTGTGGGAAGACATTGTGTTTGGTGTGTGGGAAGACATTGTATTGGGTGTGTTGGAAGACAGTGTGTTGGGTGTGTGGGAAGACATTGTGTTAAGTGTGCGGGTAGATGATATGTTTGGTGTGTGGGAAGACATTGTGTTGGGTGTATTGGAAGACATTGTGTTTGGTGTGTGGGAAGACATTGTGTTGGGTGTGTGGGAAGAGATTGTGTTGGGTGTGTGGGAAGACATTGTGTTTGGTGTGTGGGAAGACATTGTGTTTGTTGTATAGGAAGACATTGTGTTGGGTGTGTGGTAAGACATTGTGTTAAGTGTGCGGGTAGACGTTATGTTTGGTGTGTGGGAAGACATTGTGTTTGGTGTGTGGGAAGACATTGTGTTAATTATGTGGGAAGACATTGTGTTGGGTGTGTGGGAAGACATTGTGTTGGGTGTGTGGGAAGAGATTGTGTTGGGTGTGTGGGAAGACATTGTGTTGGGTGTGTGGGAAGACATTGTGTTGGGTGTGTGGGAAGACATTGTGTTGGGTGTGTGGGAAGACATTGTGTTAAGTGTGTGGGAAGACATTGTGTTGGGTGTGTGGGAAGACATTGTGTTTGGTGTGTGGTAAGAGATTGTGTTAAGTGTGTGGGAAGACATTGTGTTGGGTGTGTGGGAAGACATTGTGTTAAGTGTGTGGGAAGAGATTGTGTTTGGTGTGTGGGAAGACATTGTGTTGGGTGTGTGGGAAGACATTGTGTTTGGTGTGTGGGAAGACATTGTGTTTGGTGTGTGGGAAGACATTGTGTTAAGTGTGCGGGTAGATGTTATGTTTGGTGTGTGGGAAGAGATTGTGTTGGGTGTGTGGGAAGACATTGTGTTGGGTGTGTGGGAAGACATTGTGTTTAGTGTGTGGGAAGAGATTGTGTTAAGTGTGTGGGAAGACATTGTGTTAAGTGTGTGGGAAGACATTGTGTTAAGTGTGTGGGAAGACATTGTGTTTGGTGTGTGGGAAGAGATTGTGTTTGGTGTGTGGGAGTACATTGTGTTAAGTGTGTGGGAAGACATTGTGTTTGGTGTGTGGGAAGAGATTGTGTTTGGTGTGTGGAAAGATATCGTGTTTGGTGTGTGGGAAGACATTGTGTTTGGTGTGTGGGAAGACATTGTGTTAAGTGTGTGGGAAGACATTGTGTTTGGTGTGTGGGAAGAGATTGTGTTTGGTGTGTGGGAAGACATTGTGTTGGGTGTGCGGGAAGACATTGTGTTAAGTGTGTGAGGAGACATTGTGTTGGGTGTGTGGGAAGAGATTGTGTTGGGTGTGTGGGAAGACATTGTGTTTGGTGTGTGGGAAGACATTGTGTTTGGTGTGTGGGAAGACATTGTGTTAATTATGTGGGAAGAAATTGTGTTTGGTGTGTGGGAAAACATTGTGTTTGGTGTGTGGGAAGACATTGTGTTTGGTGTGTGGGAAGACATTGTGTTAATTATGTGGGAAGACATTGTGTTGGGTGTGTGGGAAGACATTGTGTTTGGTGTGTGGGAAGACATTGTGTTTGGTGTGTGGGAATACATTGTGTTTGGTGTGTGGGAAGACATTGTGTTTGGTGTGTGGGAAGACATTGTGTTTGGTGTGTGGGAAGACATTGTGTTAATTATGTGGGAAGACATTGTGTTGGGTGTGTGGGAAGACATTGTGTTTGGTGTGTGGGAAGACATTGTGTTAAGTGTGTGGGAAGTCATTGTGTTTGGTGTGTGGGAAGACATTGTGTTTGGTGTGTGGGAAGACATTGTGTTTGGTGTGTGGGAAGACATTGTGTTTGGTGTGTGGGAAGAGATTGTGTTTGGTGTGTAGGAAGACATTGTATTGGGTGTGTGGGAAGACATTGTGTTAAGTGTGCGGGTAGATGTTATGTTTGGTGTGTGGGAAGACATTGTGTTGGGTGTATTGGAAGACATTGTGTTTGGTGTGTGGGAAGACATTGTGTTGGGTGTGTGGGAAGAGATTGTGTTAAGTGTGTGGGAAGACATTGTGTTGGGTGTGTGGGAAGATATTGTGTTTGGTGTGTGGGAAGACATTGTGTTTGGTGTGTGGGAAGACATTGTGTTTGTTGTATAGGAAGACATTGTGTTGGGTGTGTGGTAAGACATTGTGTTAAGTGTGCGGGTAGACGTTATGTTTGGTGTGTGGGAAGACATTGTGTTTGGTGTGTGGGAAGACATTGTGTTGGGTGTGTGGGAAGACATTGTGTTTGGTGTGTGGGAAGACATTGTGTTTGGTGTGTGGGAAGAGATTGTGTTGGGTGTGTGGGAAGACATTATGTTGGGTGTGTGGGAAGACATTGTGTAGGTGTGTAGGAAGACACTGTGTAATCCGTGAGTCGCTTGTATTATGTATTTATAAAACAGATTGTGATGGTGACTATTTATAAGGCCTTACTTTTGAAATGACTATAAACAATAATTAATACCAGGCAAGCTAGACTTTATTTCGTCAGATTTGCAAGCGATAAAGAGAATGTGAAAAAGGGAAAATCTCTCTGCGTTTGATAGAATAACTAGATCTACCTTTGTTGACAAGATCTTCCTTTTTGGATCCATGTACTCTTTTTCGCTCATTACTGACGTCATCGTCTTCTTTTGCCACCGTTTCCTGAGATTTTCCTTTACAGATAAGTGACCCAAGACACGGTATATTGTACCTGTATGAAGTTAGATCAACATAGAGCAACGGTTTTGTCCAGATTATGAATTTCTACCATATTTTGGGGTAGGGCCTACTCAGCTAAAAATTGTAACTGCATATCTTCAAACTCATTTACCGCCCCAAAGTTCCCAAAATTTAGTGTTTTTAACGGACGCAAAATTTGAAATTTCATAATAAATTTGTTTGTCGATCTGCCCTAAACATTTTTAGCTGAGTACCCCAAAATATGGTAGGTTATGAATTGATTGTTTATTGGTCTTAAAATATAACACTTTATGAATAGTGGACATCCTATGAAGACGTTACTTTTTAAAGATGGCCGCCGTTTTCATGGTGTAACCAAAATTTTCCCACCAATTATTGTTAATGGAAAGAAAAAATTGTTTGCTCTCTAGCATTAAAAAATTATTTTTTTATCCCAACCTTATACCCTTAACCGGATGTTTTTGTTCTTTTTATGCATGGTAATATCAAAGCACGCGCTCTCTGATCACCCAAAGCATACTTCTTTCTGTCTTTACAACTGAATATATTCAACTGTCATATTTTTAGGTTTTTTCAATTCATTATCATTGGTTTTCAAAATATTAGCTGTATCAGCAGCCAGTTTTTCAGATTCTCGAGTTCTCTGATTAAACGACATCATAGATAACAAGTCTTTTGGAAGGAATTGCTTATGTAAATAAAAGTTGAAAACGGACTCTTAAAAAAACAAAAATTCATATAAACTAGTAGGACGACCCCCGAAATCCATAGTTATCCAAGGATAACATGTAGTCTAGTATAAACTAATATTTTAGCACGTGAAAAGTCACAAAGGCTACCGTTAAAATATTTTAACTAACCTGAAATAAAAATCAAAACAAATCTTTCCGTCTATGTCGACGTTTAGATATTATGAAAGTAGATTATTAAATAAGATTCGAAGAAGGACTTTAGACAGGATCAACTGGGGCAAACAGAGGTGATGAGAATTAACAACAAACAGAAGCTCCCACTTAGGATACAAGAAACAACTGTTTGAGAGATTGATGGATTCACATATCTAGACAGTAAGCAAGGATGGGGAGCAGATGAGGACATCACAAGCCGCACCAGGCCGTGTATGCTTTCAAAAACAATCCGCTCAATCTGGACGTCGAGAGCACTGTCTACACCACGGGTTCCCAACCTGGGGGTCGCGACCCCCCTGGGGGTCGCGAAGGTCTTTCTGGGGGGTCGCCAACTGGTATACTAAACCTCAGTAATTTGAAACAAAACATAAATATTTAGAAGATTTTTTAAAATTCGGCTTCATTAACATCACTGGAAATGTAATAGAGAAGAAACAAAGCGCACTGTACAAAGTTGTTCTCAGTCACGAATCTATGAAATCTTCAAAACTAAAACTCCATTTGAGACGAGTCATTCGGAACACACCAAAAACATATGGAGTTCTTTCGTCGGCAAGAAGCTAGTTGCAAACGCCAGAGACTTGATCGAACTGGAAGTTTTCACCAACATTAGTGCAAGCATCAAATGAAGTCGCGATAGAAAATGCCAAGCAAAAAAAAAACAATAAGGGAAAATCTCATCAAACGCTGCATGTACGTAAATGTTAAATAACACATTTTTATCGAAATTAAGCTTTCACCATTGTTTGCTTTTCAAGTTGATAAATCAACAGACGTGAGTTCGTGTTCGCAGTTGCTGGTCTATGTCTATATTCATGCGGATGATAGCAAAGAAGAGTTGCTCTTTTGTGAAGATAGCATGGAGAAAATAAATACCATTTTTGAAACTGGATGATTAAAATGGGTTAGAACGGCTATGTGGGTTTGTACGGATGGTGCGCCATCTATGTTTAGCTCAAAATCGGGCTTTCAGAAAGCAGAAAAGATTTAGCTCCCTAACCACTGCCCTAACCAATCGACACCAATAGTCCATTGCTAGTATAAGTCGTAAATTATATAAAATCTGGAGCCTTCAAAGAACTGAGCAAAAACATTGATATAGATCACGAGGTTCTGCTCTTCTACACTGCAGTACGCTGGCTGTCAAACGAAATCTGAAATCAAATTGTTCTTGGAAGTGCAAAGGAAACAAGACTTTTTGGTATACTTAAAACGACATAGAGTGATTGGAGAGAGTTTCATACCTAGCAGATGTGTTCGAACATCAAGATAAGCTTAACCTGAAGCTTTAGGGAAAATGAACGAATATTATAACTTTCCATGATAATCTCGGGGCATTTTTATCAAAGCTGTAAAATCGGTAAAGAAAATAAATCTTGGAAATATTGTAAATTTGAGAAACTCTGCGGTGTGGTAGATGAATCTGATTGTGAGATAATTAAAATTTTGAAAGAAGCGATTTCTGGGCATCTTGAATCTCTTGAAAACGAACTGCATCGCTATTTCTCTGAGCTGAAAAAAGAAGAATCTACATTGACGCATTACCCATTCTCTTCTTCCCTTGATGTTGCCAGCGTTCCCGATGAATTACAAGATTATTATTATCTGATTTACAGAATGATTCCGCGTAAAATGAAAAACTGTATACACAATTTCGGTGTAGTATTCACCATTCATACCCAAACGTAAAATTGATTGACTTTTCGAGAATATATTTTCAACACTATTCTTTGATTAAAAACAAAATTAAGATAATTATAATGACATAGGTTGGCGTTAACAAAAATGGTTGTTAATTAAAAACTTAACCACGAAGGTTTAGTGAATAGTATGCAATTTTAATCATGCTATTAAAATAGTTATCAAGAGTAGTTCATATTGAAAGTCTAATAGAAAATCTTATTTTAGTGCTTATTAATTTTCATACTAATTTCGACTTTTTAATTCTATGGGGGTCGCGGGTCACTTAATTTTTATAAAAGGGGGTCGCCACTCGAAAAAGGTTGGGAACCACTGGTCTACACCTTACAAAACGTGACTGTTCAACAGCAATGTAAAACGTGTTCTTCCATTAGCGTATGCTTGCGTCGCTTGTTGAACATTAAGTGGCCTGAAACGATAACAAATACCGACCTGTGGAGAAAAACTGGGCGAGATCCTGTTGGCAAAGAAATATAAAAGCGCAAATGGATGGGACACACCTTGCGTAAACCAACTATATCAATACCAATAGACAGGTACTAGATTGGAATCCTAAAGGAAAGGGGAAATTAGGTAGGCTAAAACAACCTGATATAAGGTCAGCTGTAGGAGAAGCGGGCGGATGGCGTGGAGCCAACTTGTCATGGAGAGGTGCCGTCCCTATGCTCCACAATGGATCCACATGAATTATGTCGACGGTGATTATAATTAAATAAGAAGACTTGACAAACATGAGATTAGGTGGAATAAAAGTTGATCCAATGAGAAAATTTTTAGGTGGAATAAAAGTTGGTCAATTGAGAAAATTTTTAGGCGGAATAAAAGTTGGTCAATTGAGAAATTTTTTAGGTGGAATAAAAGTTGGTCAATTAAGAAAATGATTCGGGTGGAATAAAAGTTGGTCAATTGAGAAAATGTTACCATATAAATCTGTGGAGCTTGTATTCTATAAACAAAATAAGTATCCACGAAACGGCTGCCTGTCCCAGAAACTTGTAGAAGACTTCAGGCAATATTTGGTTGTTATAATCCATCATTTCGGTGAAGTTCTCTGGGTGAAAGCAAAAAAAAGGAGAATATTTAGTTTAAATGTCATGTGCATCTCCATATAGGTCGGTGGTCAGGGCACTAATCATGTGTGTTGTCAAAGGTTATCGACGTGATCATGTGTGTTGTCAAAGGTTATCGACGTGATCATGTGTGTTGTCAAAGGTTATCGACGTGATCATGTGTGTTGTCAAAGGTTAGCGACGTGACCATGTGTGTTGTTAAAGGTTATCGACGTGACCATGTGTGTTGTTAAAGGTTAGTCCTTAATGAGTTATCCACAGTCTCTATCTGAGATTGCAGGTGTAGCGCTAGTTTTGTAGACATGTTTGTAGCTCAGACGTAAGGTTTGTGATGTGTTAGATTCTATTCATTGATTTATTCCTTTGAAGCCCCAGACATAAACCCCCTGACATAAACCCCCTGACATAAACTCCCTGACACAAACCCCCTGACACAAACCCCCTGACACAAACTCCCTGACACAAACCCCCTGACAAAAACCCCCTGACACAAATCCCCTGACATAAACCCCCTGACATAAACCCCCTGACACAAACCCCCTGACACAACCCCCCTGACACAAACCCCCTGACATAAGCCCACTGACACAAACCCCTTGATATAAACCCACAAACCCCCAATAAAGGTTTATATAAGGAAAAAGCAAAGACCATGAGAACCAAAATAATTAATTTAAAAAAAAAACGGGAAAAAATACCAGTGTTTTATTAAAATTATAATATTAAAAATAGAGATTGTGAGCCATGCCTCGCAAATACTTTATTATGTTGTGCTCATTAAAACTTTTAACAACAGTCAATGTTTGAACGCTGCTATCGAAATTATGTTTTTTCTGTTTTCGTAAACAGTGTCCTGATTGTATGTGTGTTCAATCAACCTTTCGGAGCGATCATTCATTTTTAATAAAGTCAATAAATTTCCAAATGTTTGAGTGGCAACATCCCATATTGGGTTGGAAACTTCTACGCTAGCATCAACGTGTGCATGTTCCACGTATCAAGTGGAAATAAAGGTTGTTTCCGACCTCGACGTTGTGGTTCTATATATAACTAAGGTCACTCCTTGATTTAAAAATAGCATTCTTTTAGGTATAAAATATTTTTTTAGTCGTTAAAATGAAATTAATTACATCCCCCCCCCCCCCCCAGTAGATACGCAAAGATATAAGTGAACAGCTTATAACAACAAACATCCGCATTTAAATTAGTATCAAAACCCGAGACTACACACTGCAACCTCCGCCCTCAAATTGAACTCACAGACTACACACTGCAACCTCCGCCCTCAAATTGAACTCACAGACTACACACTGCAACCTCCGCCCTCAAATTGAACTCACAGACTACACACTGCAACCTCCGCCCTCAAATTGAACTCACAGACTACACACTGCAACCTCCGCCCTCAAATAGAACTCACAGACTACACACTGCAACCTCCGCCCTCAAATTGAACTCACAGACTACACACTGCAACCTCCGCCCTCAAATTGATCTCACAGACTACACACTGCAACCTCCATCCTCAAATTGAACTCACAGACTACACACTGCAACCTCCGCCCTCAAATTGAACTCACAGACTACACACTGTAACCTCCGCCCTCAAATTGAACTCACAGACTACACACTGCAACCTCCGTCCTCAAATTGAACTCACAGACTACACACTGCAACCTCCGCCCTCAAATTGAACTCACAGACTACACACTGCAACCATCCTCCCATAATTGTCACCATAGACGTACTTGCAATCTTTGAATTGACTCCCAGTACTGTCGTTAGAATGACGGACAGCGAGTAACTTGGAGAAATGTAGCCGAAGGCCAGATCGAGATAGAAGTACATGCCAGTCAATGTGACTCCCATCATTTTAAGCATACCAATAATAAGGCCGATAACCACACCTGAAATAGAAACAGGACTATGAGCAAGCAAAATTTATAAGTGAATGGTAGACTAAGGCATGTTCATTTGATGCTAGTTCACATAATGGCATTAGCTGTAATAAAACATTCATGTTCATTTGGTGCTAGTTCACATAATGGGATTAGCTGTAATAAAACATTCATGTTCATTTGGTGCTAGTTCACATAACGATATAAGCATTAACCAGATGGACATGCCAGAAATTCAGCCAAAATAAATCCCTGACCCATCATCATACATATAAATTTGACCTGACCAGTGCAAACTTTAATAGAATTTGTCAAACGGTCATTATCTAAATCCATGCAATAATGCTCTCTGTTGCATATCTCATATTGAAAAAAAAGTAATATCGATAGCTATAAGCTGACAAAACACTAAACAGAAATCCACATGAACCTATAATATCAACAGCTATAAGTTGAAAAAACTAAGAACATATCCACATGAACTAAGAGAAACAGTAACTTACCGATGACGACGTTGGTGATGCTAAGAGAAACAATAACTTACCGATGACGACGTTGGCGATGAGAAGGACCACGATACCTCGGGATGGGGAGGAGAAAATATTCTGCACGAGGTATAGGAAGGGAAACGTGGTGCAGCCAAAGCAGAGAAACCCGATCAACAGCACCAACCAGCGGTCGTTGTCTATGAAGGTTTTTGGGTTCAATGTCAGCAGGCACAGCGTGAGTACTATCAAGAGCAGCATGACCAGGAAGTCTATGACAAACGTCCCTAACCAATAGGCAATAGGGTGGACGCCGCTCAGTGTTTGGAGGTGTTTGGCACCAGTCTATAGGGTGACAGGACAAATGATCTCAGACAAATGATCTCAGACAAATGATCTCAGACAAATGATCTCAGACAAATGATCTCAGACAAATGATCTCAGACAAATGTCCTGATATCTTTTGTCCGTGACATCATTTGTCCTGAGATCATTTGTCCGAGAGATATTTTGTCTCAGATATTTTGTCTGAGATCATTTGTCCTGAGATCATTTGTCACGAAACCGTTTAAAGATGAATATAAAACTTTGGCGCCAGTCTAAAGATGAAAATAAAATTCTTCGATTGGAAAGGATTACTGTTTGCTAGATCATGTTAAAATACATCACACAAGACGATACAAAAACCATGAGACACACAAGACACAAGGATGGAGGCAGAAAACACGAGAAACAAGACTGAAGACAGAAAACATGAGACACACAAGACACAAGGATGGAGGCAGAAAACATCAGACACAAGTATGGAGACAGAAAACACGAGAAACAAGACTGAAGACAGAAAACATGAGACACACAAGACACAAGGATGGAGGCAGAAAACATCAGACACAAGTATGGAGACAGAAAACACGAGAAACAAGACTGAAGACAGAAAACATGAGACACACAAGACACAAGGATGGAGGCAGAAAACACGAGAAACAAGACTGAAGACAGAAAACATGAGACACACATGACACAAGGATGGCGGCAGAAAACATCAGACACAAGACTGGAGACAGAAAACACGAGAAACAAGACTGAAGACAGAAAACATGAGACACACAAGACACAAGGATGGAGGCAGAAAACACGAGAAACAAGAATGAAGACAGAAAACATGAGACACACAAGACACAAGTATGGAGGCAGAAAACACGAGAAACAAGACTGAAGACAGAAAACATGAGACACACAAGACACAAGTATGGAGACAGAAAACACGAGAAACAAGACTGAAGACAGAAAACATGAGACACACAAGACACAAGGATGGAGGCAGAAAACATCAGACACAAGTATGGAGACAGAAAACACGAGAAACAAGACTGAAGACAGAAAACATGAGACACACAAGACACAAGGATGGCGGCAGAAAACATCAGACACAAGACTGGAGACAGAAAACACGAGAAACAAGACTGAAGACAGAAAACATGAGACACACAAGACACAAGGATGGAGGCAGAAAACACGAGAAACAAGACTGAAGACAGAAAACATGAGACACACAAGACACAAGTATGGAGGCAGAAAACACGAGAAACAAGACTGAAGACAGAAAACATGAGACACACAAGACACAAGGATGGAGGCAGAAAACACGAGAAACAAGACTGAAGACAGAAAACATGAGACACACAAGACACAAGGATGGAGGCAGAAAACATCAGACACAAGTATGGAGACAGAAAACACGAGAAACAAGGATGGAGACAGAAAACATGAGACACACAAGACACAAGGATGGAGGCAGAAAACACGAGAAACAAGACTGAAGACAGAAAACATGAGACACACAAGACACAAGGATGGAGGCAGAAAACATCAGACACAAGTATGGAGACAGAAAACACGAGAAACAAGACTGAAGACAGAAAACATGAGACACACAAGACACAAGGATGGAGGCAGAAAACATCAGACACAAGACAGACTGATGACAGAAAACATGAGCCACAAGACTGGAGACAGACAAAGGCATAACAAGTCGGATAACACAGACAGGTACAATGGAACTGAAGAAGACAGTAGACCAATAGCATAAAGCAAAACACGAGAGACCCAAGACACAAATCACGAGACGGAGGACAAGACATGAAAATAGACAGAAGACAAAAGACCGATGACTCAATTGAGAAAACAAATCGCGAGACAGAAGATATGAGATAGAAGACAAGATGGTTGTGATTAAGAACTGAAGCATCTTGTGTCTTGAAAATAAAGCGATTATCACACAAAACCCGTGAAACGAAAATTGTAATATTGGTAAATAGGAAGAGTGTAGCATATTAGTTCATGTAAATAGGAAGAGTTTAGCATATTAGTTCATGTAAATAGGAAGAGTGTAGCATATTAGTTCATGTAAATAGGAAGAGTGTAGCATATTAGTTCATGTAAAATGGAAAAGTGTAGCATATTAGTTCATGTAAATAGGAAGAATGTAGCATATTAGTTCATGTAAATAGGAAGAGTTTAGCATATTAGTTCATGCAAATAGGAAGAGTTTAGCATATTAGTTCATGTAAACAGGAAGAGTTTAGCATATTAGTTCATGTAAACAGGAAGAGTTTAGCATATTAGTTCAGTTGAATGTGTACTCACTGCCCGTTCTACAATGAGGCTGTAGATAAACACAACAGGAACAAGAGCCATTGCAAAGTTCAAGGCCATAAAAGTTTTGAGCGACTCTTCATTAGCTAGGTCTGATGAGAAGTACCTCAGTCCAGATTGGACGGAGAATTCCTCTCCCAGCACTCTCTTTACCTCGGCGTTCAGCATTAGCTGCACCTGAAATAGGTCACAACATTAACTTTAAGTAAGTTGAAACATTAAGTAGGTCAAAACATTAAGTAGGTCAACTAATTAAGGGAATTTGCTCAATTTTTAAATATTTTTTCCTCTGTAACATCTAAAGCATTTTAATTGCTTTCCCCAAATTTGGCACTTGAAAGAAATGATTAATAAACCGAGAGTAATTTCCCCTAAACTTTTTCGAATATTCTTATATAACACTACGTAATTTTTACAAGCTTTTCTTTAACTTGCATCATCGTCAATCTGTCGACAGTCTGTCGTCATAGATTGAAACGCCCAAGCGAAATTTCGGGCACTTCTAACTGACAGATTCGTTTCAAAGTTGGCAAGTGAGTCAAGAAATAAAGACAATGCAATCTGACATTAAATTTGACTTAATTGGATACCTAATTATTTTTTAATGAATGAATTAAAATTTTGTCTAAATTAGTAGGCAGTCTCATCCAACTATTCCGCACGTTATACGCGCTTTATCATGATTATTATGTGAGCAATAGATTTTAGTCATGAAAATCTATTTTTAAAAATAAATTTTAAAGTAGGCCTACTTAAAAAAAATTCATAAAAGACGTTTTAGTAACAAGCTTTTATGTAGCAATGCACTAAAAAGTAGAAAATAATTTTTTTTAAATATATAATTAAATACTCTACTCAGTGGCGGAACTAGAAAAAAAGGGCAACCCCGCAAAATTTTTTTTAGGCCCCCATATATATATATATATATATATATATATATATATATATATATATATATATATATATATATATATATATATATATATATATATATATATATATATATATATATATATATATATATATATATATATATATATATATATATATATATATATATATATATATATATATATATATACAAACATATAAATACGAACATATGATACTCATTACTGGCCTGTTCGGGTTTTGAGACAAAAAAATTTCAATCAAAACAAATTACAAGATCATGTCATGTGTGTAAGTGCGTTAGTCAGTTTGTTTTGTGAAAATTAGTTTTATTTTAACTCTGCTATAAGACTTCACTCTAGTCGGTTAAAGAATATAAAACATGAAAGCTTTGTAAAAGTAATGGTGTCTCGTGTTATGTTTTTTTTTTTTGTATTTATATTATTAATTTTAAATTCGTTTCCTTTTTGTACAATATCATTCTTTAGTCAATACTTATGATGAATAATAATTAAGAGAAGTAATTCCTTTTTAATTTGTTTAACACAAATATATTAAAAGGAGCTTATGAGCACCACTATTTAACTATTTAAAAAAGGGAAATAAGTCATGGAAGTGGTTTGAACGTTTGCTTATCTTTGATAAGTTTGATTGTAGGAGAAAGAGGACTCGGCTTTCACTGTGGTTTAAAAACAAAGGGAAAAAGAATATACATGAGCCTGGGGTGGTATAGAATAAAGATAATCCAACCGCAGCTACGGTAATCTTTTTGCAAAACAACCATCAAGTAAAAAATGCTAAAAAATTATTTTTTTTAACTATAAAAAAATATTATGGTCGGCTGTGGGCCCCTAAATGGCGTGGGCCCCCCCGCATTGCGGGGTCTGGCGGCACTGTAGTTCCGCCCCTGACTCTACTAATTTAATAATTTTAAAGACCATCTAGTTTAGAGTCCACAGGGAAGTCTATGAGTTTTAGACACGACTTATGCAAGTTCCAAATGTCAAAGGTCACGTATGAATTAAGCTCATTTGAGCTTAAGCTTTTTTAATATTAGTGTAAATTTTATTTAAGTGCGGAAAGTAAATGCATCAATAATTAATTGAGTAGTAATTGTTAAAAGTTAGCTAAATAGACAGGTAATAAAGGGGTTATAAAATAATTACTCGAATCAGTAGCTAAATAGACAGGGGCGATAAGGGGTCATCCATAAATGACGTCACTCTTTTTTTGACGATTTTTTATCTTTCCCCATCCCCTCCGTCACACATCGTCATGAAAGCCAGACCCCACTCCCAAAATGACGTCACACCTCAGCCTACAACCACCCCCCCCCCCCCCCCCCTCAAAACAGCAAATGAATTTTTTTTTAAATACGATATTTTTTCCAAAATCGTGTCTGAACTCTGTCAACATAGAGTATTGTAATCAATTCCTATTACAATTTATCAAAACAGTTTTCCAAAACGCGAAATAACGGCTAAAATTCGTTTTCTAACATTGCTTTCTTATAATGCAAAAGTGTGACATCACACCATCTGACCCCCTCCCCCTCATCACACACCGTCACAAAATTACTGACCCCCCTCCCTAACCCCCCTTCATCCCTACAACTGTGACGTCGTTTATGGACGACCCGTAAGCCGAAAACGTACCGCTATTCCCGGCGCATGCCTGATCCGACCATTGAAATACAGATGTACAAAGTCGTGCTGTTCAAACACCACACCCAGCACCATTTTATCATACTTTTCTTTTCCATTCGCTTTCAGCCACCTCAAAAAGTACTCGTTTGGGTCCAACTGGGTAAAGTTAAGACAAACACACATCAATTTAGATAACTAAACATCAATCAATACACGATTAGATGTAGTCTCATAAACATCAACCATTACCCACCTAAAGTAGTTAGATTAACATACATCACTATACAACTAAACGAAATTTGATAAATAAATATTTAACTTATTTGGTTTATTAAAAACTTTGGTGGCTCAAATGTGTAACAGAATTTATAACTGACAAACTCTTTTAAAAAAACAAAATTAATTTATTGTTTAAGCTAGCGTATTAAAACGACAATTATCTGACCCTTGATTTAAAGACCCAATGAATAGTTAGAAGTGATAATTATCTGACCCTTGATTTAAAGACCCAATCAATAGTTAGAAGTGATAATTATCTGACGCTTGATTTAAAGACCCAATCAATAGTTAGAAGTGATAATTATCTGACCCTTGATTTAAAGACCCAATCAATAGAAGTGATAATTATCTCTGCCTTGATTTAAAGACCCAATCAATAGTTAGAAGTGATAATTATCTGACGCTTGATTTAAAGACCCAATCAATAGTTAGAAGTGATAATTATCTGACCCTTGATTTAAAGACCCAATCAATAGAAGTGATAATTATCTCTGCCTTGATTTAAAGACCCAATCAATAGTTAGAAGTGATAATTATCTGACCCTTGATTTAAAGACCCAATCAATAGTTAGAAGTGATATCCGACCCTTGATTTAAAGACCCAATCAATAGTTAGAAGTGATAATTATCTGACCCTTGATTTAAAGACCCAATCAATAGAAGTGTTAATTATCTCACCCTTGATTTAAAGACCCAATCAATAGAAGTGATAATTATCCGACCCTTGATTTAAAGACCCAATCAATAGTTAGAAGTGATAATTATCTGACGCTTGATTTAAAGACCCAATCAATAGAAGTGATAATTATCTTTGCCTTGATTTAAAGACCCAATCAATAGTTAGAAGTGATAATTATCTCAGCCTTGATTTAAAGACCCAATCAATAGTTAGAAGTGATATCCGACCCTTGATTTAAAGACCCAATCAATAGTTAGAAGTGATAATTATCTCACCCTTGATTTAAAGACCCAATCAATAGTTAGAAGTGATAATTATCTGACCCTTGATTTAAAGACCCAATCAATAGAAGTGATAATTATCTCTGCCTTGATTTAAAGACCCAATCAATAGTTAGAAGTGATAATTATCTGACCCTTGATTTAAAGACCCAATCAATAGTTAGAAGTGATAATTATCTGACCCTTGATTTAAAGACCCAATCAATAGAAGTGATAATTATCTCTGCCTTGATTTAAAGACCCAATCAATAGTTAGAAGTGATATCCGACCCTTGATTTAAAGACCCAATCAATAGTTAGAAGTGATAATTATCTGACCCTTGATTTAAAGACCCAATCAATAGAAGTGTTAATTATCTCACCCTTGATTTAAAGACCCAATCAATAGAAGTGATAATTATCCGACCCTTGATTTAAAGACCCAATCAATAGTTAGAAGTGATAATTATCTGACCCTTGATTTAAAGACCCAATCAATAGAAGTGATAATTATCTCACCCTTGATTTAAAGATTTTTATTTAGTTTTAACTAATTGTTAGATAATTGCTTAATTAGTGAATATTTTACAAGAAGTGTTTTTCCCCTCTGTATGTGTATGTGTGAATTTGATATCTTTAGTTTTGACTCCTTGGATTAAGCCTATGCATGTTATGTTTAGGTCATCTTTTGACAACAGTGTTTTTTCTTCAAAAAATTACTTTTTGGTTTATTCGTGTTTAGTGCCCGTATTACATTCACCTCGGCCGTCAACATGTAAGATTAATGTGTCGTGAACATGTAAGATTAATGTGTCGTGAACATGTAAGATTACTGTGTCGTGAACATGTACGATTAATGTGTCGTGAACATGTAAGATTAATGTGTCGTGAACATGTAAGATTACTGTGTAGTGAACATGTAAGATTACTGTGTAGTGAACATGTAAGATTACTGTGTAGTGAACATGTAAGATTACTGTGTCGTGAACATGTAAGATTACTGTGTAGTGAACATGTAAGATTACCGTGTCGTGAACATGTAAGATTACCGTGTCGTGAACATGTAAGATTACTGTGTCGTGAACATGTAAGATTACTGTGTCGTGAACATGTAAGATTACTGTGTCGTGAACATGTAAGATTACTGTGTCGTGAACATGTAAGATTACCGTGTCGTGAACATGTAAGATTACCGTGTCGTGAACATGTAAGATTACTGTGTCGTGAACATGTAAGATTACTGTGTCGTGAACATGTAAGATTACTGTGCAGTGAACATGTAAGATTACCGTGTCGTGTACAGGGAACTCAGAAGATGGCAACTGTTTCTTGAATTCTTTCACCAGTTCTTGGTTTGTCTGTTCGTTCGACTCAATAGGCGTGATAACGTTGGTCAAATGTTCAGCGCTGAATACCATAGGTTCCATGGAGGTTTCGGTTTTGCTTTTGTCTGAGTAAATCCCCATGCCGAGGATGATGGAGGGTAAGGCAATTAAAACAAGAGAGGAGATCAGGTTCCGTCTGAACAGGACCCACTTTTTGATGACGATCCCCCGCAGCTGTTGGCCGAAGACCCCAAGCTTTGAACCACTTTTACACACGTGAAACATCTTGAAGATTTTGTCTAGAACAGTGAAGACAATACATACATGCACATTATATAAATGTGTATAACTTGACCAAATACATGCACATTATATAAATGTGTATAACTTGACCAAATACATGCACATTATATAAATGTATATAACTTGACCAAATACATGCACATTATATAAATGTGTATAACTTGACCAAGGATCGTGTATATTGCCAGCTACTTATATTACAAAATGAACAACTTGATGACATGCAGCAACAATACACTAAACATTCTAAAATGATGCTAGCACAATTAAAAAAAAAAGAAAACTTAGGAAATTCAGGGACAGATGTGTAAGCAGATCTTATATCTAATAAATATTTAGGCAATATGACCCACCCCCACAAACCTGTCTGTTGTTACCCACCCCACCCCCACAAACCTGTCTGTTGCTGCCCACCCCACCCCCACAAACCTGTCTGTTGCTGCCCACCCCACCCCCACAAACCTGTCTGTTGTTACCCACCCCACCCCCACAAACATGTCTGTTGTTACCCACCCCACCCCCACAAACCTGTCTGTTGTTACCCACCCCACCCCCACAAACCTGTCTGTTGTTACCCACCCCACCCCCACAAACCTGTCTGTTGTTACCCACCCCACCCATACAAACCTGTCTGTTGCTGGGACTGTGAAACCACCGTTTCATCACGAGGTCTGAAATTAAAAAATTAATTAGCTTAATTAAATACGTATGATCTTAAAGAATATTTTTCCACCAAAATGTAATTAAAGCGTATTATTCAACAACACAACAACACAACAACACAACAACACAACAATACAACAACACAACAATACAACAACACAACAACACAACAACACAACAACACAACAACACAACAACCCAACAACACAACAACACAACAACACAACAACACAACAACACAACAACACAACAACACAAAAACACAAAAACACAAAAATACAAAAATACAAAAATACAAAAATACAAAAATACAAAAATACAAAAATACAAAAATACAAAAATACAAAAAATACAAAAATACAAAAATACAAAAATACAAAAATACAAAAATACAAAAATACAAAAATACAAAAATACAAAAATACAAAAATACAAAAATACAAAAATACAAAAATACAAAAATACAAAAATACAAAAATACAAAAATACAACAATACAACAAGTTTTTGCTGCTTTACTTGGTATTATTCTGTGACAAATCCACATTTGAGGATCTGAAAAAAATGTTATTGTGAGAAGTTGGAAGACATTGTAACAGTACTGTAACCAGTTGTTCGACATTGTTACAATACTGTAACCAGTTGTTCGACATTGTTACAATACTGTAACAAGTTGTTCGACATTGTAACAATACGGCAACAAATTGGTCGACTATTTGTAACAATACTGTTACTAGCTGGTCAAGTATTTGAAAATAATATTATAACAAGCCTTTAAAGTTTGAAATTTTATAGCAACAAGCTAGTCAAGTCGTTAAATATTTAAAACTACTGATCTAGTTATTGTAACAATATTTATATATATATATATATATATCTATAATATAAGCGGGCTGTGCTTGTCCTTCCTTCCTTCCGTCCGTCCGTCCGTCCGTCATCGCTATAGATTTTGGGACTATAAAAGTAAACTACGCAACATGCTGTGCTTTTCAGTGCACCGCAGTGTCTTATTATAAGTGTTAGAGTAGGGTTTGTTTATATAGCGGCATAGAGCTATTTTATAAATGACACTGTGTTTACTTTTTTGCATAACGTTATGAAAATATTAAATATTCGCACATTGCTAAAACATATTAAAAAGATCAATGTCAAATATCATTTTAGTTTATATTCCTAGAAAAAATGGATACATTTCCATAAAAGTAGGTCGAAAAAACTAATTAATTCAACTTTTTTTTGTGGTAATTTTTTTCAAGGGAGGTAATTTGAAAATATATTTATCTCAACAATAATTTAAGTTAATCTTTTTTGTATTACTACCGCATTGATTAGTATATGTTAATGTTCATAATTAAAAGAGAAAAATGTTAAGATTTTTTATATTATTTTTTTTTTTTTCTAATTAGTCTATGATTTCTCTAAAATCACTATCTTTTTGCTTTTGTTTTTCGGTGTTATGAAAACAGATGGTGAAATTAGACTTTTTGAGAATAATGGAAAGGCTCTCTCTGAGCGCGGACGTATGGGAAAATGTTTTTTTTTTAAATATTAAACTCACTCTCAATAAATTAAGTTAATTTTTTTTATTACTTCCACATTGATTATTATATGTTAAGTAAAATAGAAAAAATGTTAAGATTATTTACATTATTTTCTAATTAGACTATGATCTCTCAAAATCACTATTTTTTTGTTTTTGTTTTTCGGTGTTAACAGATGGTGAAAATTTAGAATTATAGTATAGAGAATGCTGGAAAGGCTCTCTCTGGGCGCGGATGCCTAAGAAAAGCGTGTTGTTCGTTGGTGATTCTATTGTTGTGGTTGTGTTGTGGTTGTGGTTGTGTTGTGGTTGTGTTGTGGTTGTGTTGTGTTGTGGTTGTATTGTGGTTGTGTTGTGGTTGTGTTGTGTTGTGGTTGTGTTGTGGTTGTGTTGTGTTGTGGTTATGTTGTGGTTGTGTTGTGGTTGTGTTGTGGTTGTGTTTGTGGTTGTGTTGTGTTGTGGTTATGTTGTGGTTGTGTTGTCGTTGTGGTTGTGGTTGTGTTGTGGTTGTGGTTGTGGTGTGTTGTGATTGTGTTTTGTTTGTGTTTGTGTTATGTTTTTGTTTGTTTTGTTGTGTTGTGTTGTGGTTGTGTTGTGTTGTGGTTGTGTTTTGTTTGTGTTTGTGTTATGTTTTTGTTTGTTTTGTTCTGTTCCAAAGTTGGTACATTTAAAAAAGATTTACCGCGGCGGAGCACGGGATGCAGCTAGTATATATATATATATATATATATATATATATATATATATATATATATATATATATATATATATATTTATATATATATATATATATATATATATATATATATATATATATATATATATATATATATATATATATATATATATATATATATTATATATTATATATATATATATATATATATATATATATATATATATATAATATATATATAGTTCAATTCGTAATTTGATTATCTAGAGTTGTACAGTTTGGACAGTTATTTGGACAATAACCAATTATAGAATTTGAATAACTAGTTTTTTTACATTAAAAATCCGTTGTTTTTTCTTCAACCACGGCACAATATTTATAAAAAAATATATTTAGAAACTTTTTCTATCGTTAATTATTCTCAGGTTGTAATTAAATTCCATTTTTAGCAGGGGTCTTTCAACCTAACACAACCTTACATCTTCCGTTGCCTTGCATCTAATAATGTTTAAATTTGTCACTTTTAGGTTTTAGAGTTATTTTGTGTTTTACGAAATTGGGAGCTCTGTTCAGCCCATTTCGAACACAGAATACAAGACATGTGCTATTTTTCTACAGCTAGATCTGTGCTATTTTTCTACAGCTAGACCTGTGCTATTTTCTACAGCTAGACCTGTGCTATTTTCTACAGCTAGACCTGTGCTATTTTTCTACAGCTAGACCTGTGCTATTTTTCTACAGCTAGACCTGTGCTATTTTTCTACAGCAAGACATGCAGCTATCAGACATTTGTGGGGAAATAAATTGGATAAAATAATGAATGTAGGATTTACCTTGGGTCTGACGCAGCCATATCAATTACTCTGTCAGGAGAGAAAGTGGTGGGGGATGAAGCTTTATCAAGTAGGTGAGGTTATAGGTGTAGGTGTAGGTGTAGGTGAAGGTGTAGGTGTAGGCGTAGGTGTAGGTGTAGGTGTAGGTGAAGGTGTAGGTGAAGGTGTAAGTGTAGGTGTAGGTGCAGGTGTAGGTGTAGGTGTAGGTGTAGGTGTAGATGTAGGTGTAGGTGTAGGTGTAAGTGTAGGTGTAGGTGTAGGTGTAAGTGTAGGTGTAGGTGTAAGTGTGGGTTTGGGTGCAGGTGTTGGTATAGGTGTAGAAAATTAACTTTCTCATACTATTTAAAATTTAAACAAGAAATTATAATTTAAAACATCGATACAATAAAACTGTATTCGATCCTTGTGTTGTGTCACGATTTTGCAATATCTAACGTTGGAAATCAAAATATGCCTCGACTAACTATATATTACACCTAAACTAGCGAACTTACATTTTATTTGCCTTCAAATATTACGTGAGAGTTAATTATTTATAAAACATGTTTCATGTTTTGATTTTTCGTTTGTTAAATATTTTAATAAATATGTAAATAAATGCAGACAACCTACATTGTACCAGAATCAATCTTCGATGTTTTTTCGACATTGTGGACTTCATTGGCGCTGTGTAAAAAAAAATGTGTGCACAAATTCTTACATTAAAAGCTGTTTGTAGTTTAATTTTCTTCAAATGTTGTAATTTAAAAGCATATCAACATATTGTTTAGTGTAAGATTCATGTGTCGTTATAAATTGTTGGATCTATTGTTTAGAGTAAGATTCATGTGTCGTTATAAATTGTTGGATCTATTGTTTAGTGTAAGATTCATGTGTCGTTGTAAATTAATGGATCTATTAATTAGTGTAAAATTCATGTGTCGTTATAAATTGTTCGATCTCTTGATTAAAGATTCATGTGTCGTTATAAATTGTTGCATCTATTGTTTAGTGCAGGATTCATGTGTCATTATACATTGTTTGATCCATTGTTTATTGTAAGATTCATGTGTCGTTATACATTGTTTGATCTATTGTTTAGTGTAAGATTCATGTGTCGTTATAAATTGTTGGATCTATTGTTTAGTGTAAGATTCATGTGTCATTATACATTGTTTGATCCATTGTTTAGTGTAAGATTCATGTGTCGTTATAAATTATTGGATCTATTTTTTAGAGTAAGATTCATGTCTGCTTATAAATTGTTGGATCTATTGTTTAGAGTAAGATTCATGTGTCATTATACATTGTTTGATCTATTGTTTAGTGTAAGATTCATGTGTCGTTATAAATTGTTAGATCTATTGTTTAGTGTAAGATTCATGTGTCGTTATAAATTGTTGGATCTATTGTTTAGTGAAAGATTCCTGTGTCGTTATAAATTGTTGGATGTATTGTTTAGTGTAAGATTCCTGTGTCTTTATGAATTGTTGGATCCATTGTTTAGTGTAAGATTCATGTGTCGTTATAAATTATTGGATCTATTTTTTAGAGTAAGATTCATGTCTGCTTATAAATTGTTGGATCTATTGTTTAGAGTAAGATTCCTGTGTCGTTATAAATTGTTGGATCTATTGTTTAGTGTAAGATTCATGTGTCATTATACATTGTTTGATCTATTGTTTAGTGTAAAATTCATGTGTCGTTATAAATTGTTGGATCTATTGTTTAGTGTAAGATTCATGTGTCGTTATAAATTATTGGATCTATTGTTTAGTGTAAGATTCATGTGTCATTATACATTGTTTGATCCATTGTTTAGTGTAAGATTCATGTGTCGTTATAAATTGTTGGATCTATTGTTTAAAGATTCATGTGTCATTATAAATTGTTTGATCTATTGTTTAGTGTAAGATTCATGTGTCGTTATAAATTGTTGGATCTATTGTTTAGTGCAAGATTCATGTGTCGTTATGAATTGTTTGATCTATTGTTTAGTGTAAGATTCCTGTGTCGTTATGAATTGTTTGATCTATTGTTTAGTGTAAGATTCATACATCACCTACGCTAGAGGGACCTCCTCTTCAACAGCTGCCGCTATATCCTCAGCAGTCACACCCTCTCCTACTCTATAAAAATATTAGTAATACATTTCAGCGGCAGTAAAACAAGTAAAGATAAAACAAAAAATACATCACCACAAACAGCAGAAATAATGAACAGGTTGAACGAACTTAACAAAAACATCCTCCATTGATGTTGCTGTGAGCCCAAAGCCGTTTATTTGTAGCCTCCGTGTGTCGTCTTCTAGAATCTTCAGCAGCTGAGGGAACTTTTCTGTCACGATTTCAGGCAACAGGTAGTCTATCTCAGAGTTGGTTTCGCTCTACAGGAATACATGAAAAGGTGGTCTAACATCTACAGCAATATATCAATAGATGGTCTAACATCTACAGGAATACAACAATAGATGGTGTAACATTTGTTCTACAGGAATACATCAATAGATGGTCTAACATCTACACTCTACAGGAATACATCAATAGATGGTGTAACATCTACAGCAATATATCAATAGATGGTCTAACATCTACAGGAATACATCAATAGATGGTGTAACATCTACAGCAATATATCAATAGATGGTGTAACATCTGTTCTACAGGAATACAACAATAGATGGTCTAACATATGTTCTACAGGAATACATCAATACATGAATCAATGTTGGTTTTGGTGAGAAGTGTTGGTGTTATCAGAAGTTTAGTCTTCATTACGACAATGATTTGAATTTCAACCGTTTCTAATAGTTAGAATCTCTATTTCTACGTTCCGACAGTTACCATAAATTTAGCTTGAGGGAGTATCTGATTGATCTGTTGAGTGACAGCGTCAGTGTTACAGCCAGGCTGCTTGACAATCTTCAACCTGTACCCAGCGCCTGGGTATGTAAGCATTTAACATTTGAAATGAGAACATCTGATGCACTGTGGGTTAAACTCAATAACAGCGAATATAATTAAAAATGCAAGAATATTCAGATCATTTTTTATCAGAGCAAAACAATCGTGTTCTAAATTTTAGCTTTAATTTAAATTTGATGCCCTACTCACCATAAACTCTCCTTAAAAACATGGGTGTGCTACAACACTGAAACATGTGATTTACTCACCATAAACTCTCCTTAAAAACATGGGTGTGCTACAACACTGAACCATCTAATTTACTCACCATAAACCCTCTTTAAAAACATGAGTGTGCTACAACACTGAACCATCTAATTTACTCACCATAAACCCTCTTTAAAAACATTGGTGTGCCGCAGCATTTAACTCTCCCCTCCGCCATGATGGCGATTCTGTCGCCCAGTACATCTGCCTCGTCCATGTAATGGGTCGTTAAAAGGATGGTTCGACCTTCTCTCATTGTCTTTAGGAAAGCCCACATTTCCTGTCTGGCGGCGGGGTCAAGGCCGGTCGATGGCTCGTCCAGAAAGACGACCTTTTATATATGCGTAAAATTAATAGAATACACGTTTTTAATTGTAGTAATAATTAAACTCTTTTACTTGCATTGTTTTAAAGAATTTCTAATACTTAAATATGAAGGCTTACCTGTGTATCACCACTGAATGCACAGGCTAGTGACAACATACGAAGGCTTACCTGTCTATCGCCACTGAATGCACAAGCTAGTGACAACATACGAAGGCTTACCTGTGTATCACCACTGAATGCCAGGCTAGTGACAACATACGAAGGCTTACCTGTGTATCACCACTGAATGCACAGGCTAGTGACAACTTACGAAGGCTTACCTGTGTATCACCACTGAATGCCAGGCTAGTGACAGCATACGAAGGCTTACCTGTGTATCACCACTGAATGCACAGGCTAGTGACAACTTACGAAGGCTTACCTGTGTATCACCACTGAATGCACAGGCTAGTGACAACATACGAAGGCTTACCTGTGTATCACCACTGAATGCACAGGCTAGTGACAACTTACGAAGGCTTACCTGTGTATCACCACTGAATGCCAGGCTAGTGACAACATACGAAGGCTTACCTGTGTATCACCACTGAATGCACAGGCTAGTGACAACTTACGAAGGCTTACCTGTGTATCACCACTGAATGCACAGGCTAGTGACAACTTCCGCTTCTGACCACCAGACAGTTGACTGGAATAATCGTTAATTTTTCCACCCAGACCGACAGAGTTCAAGCGCTCGATAATCGCAGGCATCAATTCCTTTTTGTATTTTCCTTTTATCTGTTGGATAAAAGGCAATTGTTACATTAAGATAACAAGTGTTAGAGTTCAGTCAGCCTACAACAGTTACAATTATCAGTGGCCTACAAGCATCAGTGGCCTACATTATTTACAAGCATCAGTGGCCTACAAGCATCAGTGGCCTACAACATTTACAAGCATCAGTGGCCTACAACATTTACAAGCATCAGTGGCCTACAACATTTACAAGCATCAGTGGCCTACAAGCATCAGTGGCCTACAAGCATCAGTGGCCTACAAGCATCAGTGGCCTACAACATTTACAAGCATCAGTGGCCTACAACATTTACAAGCATCAGTGGCCTACAAGCATCGGTGGCCTACAAGCATCAGTGGCCTACAACATTTACAAGCATCAGTGGCCTACAAGCATCAGTGGCCTACAACATTTACAAGCATCAGTGGCCTACAAGCATCAGTGGCCTACAACATTTACAAGCATCAGTGGCCTACAACATTTACAAGCATCAGTGACCTACAAGCATCAGTGGCCTACAAGCATTAGTGGCCTACAACATTTACAAGCATCAGTGGCCTACAAGCATCAGTGGCCTACAAGCATTAGTGGCCTACAACATTTACAAGCATCAGTGGCCTACAACATTTACAAGCATCAGTGGCCTACAACATTTACAAGCATCAGTGGCCTACAACATTTACAAACATAGTGTAAACATCCTCACTAGTCTAGAGTCCACTGTGTCGGGTGGCGCCTGGCTCGGTGAGTCAGAAACTCACGACAACCCTCTAGCTAATCACCTGTTTAATTAAAGTCTCTACATTACCTTGAGAAAAAAGATGAGGTGTTCCTTGCATGTGAGTTTAGCGAACAGGATGTCGTGTTGAGGACAAAAGCCAATAGATTTTCTGGCAGCGTCAGTATTCTTACGCATGTCCAGACCATGTACGGTAATGGTTCCACTTGTGGGAGGCAGGAAACCTAACAAGTTGAAATTTTGTTTATACATAAGCTGGCTTTAAGCTGAAGAGTTTAGCTTCAAGATTTCCCACACAGATTATACATGTGGTTGTAACATGGCTGGGAGTTTGATTCCCCACACATAATTAAACGCTAATGTATTTGAACACTGACCCACCTGTGATCATGTTGATTGTAGTTGTCTTCCCTGCCCCGTTATGACCTAGCAACACGGTTATCTGCCCCTCGTACACGTCCATATTTGTTCCAGCAACGGCGACATTTTTACCAAACATCTGGAGATCAGCAGTAGCAGTATAAAAACTACAATCAGTAGTAGCAGTATAAAAACTACAATCAGTAGTAGCAGTATAAAAAACTACAAACAGCAAGTAGCAGTATAAAAACTACAAAATGTAGTAGCAATATAAAAACTACAAAAAGTAGAAGCAGTATAAAAACTACAAAAGTAGAAGCAGCAAAAAATACAAACAGTAGTAGCAGTATAAAAACTACAAACAGTTAGTAGCAGTATAAAAACTACAAACAGCAAGTAGCAGTATAAAAACTACAAAAAGTAAAAGCAGTATAAAAACTACAAACAGCAAGTAGCAGTATAAAAACTACAAACAGTAAGTAGCAATATAAAAACTACAAACAGCAAGTAGCAGTATAAAAACTACAAACAGCAAGTAGCAGTATAAAAACTACAAAAAGTAGAAGCAGTATAAAAACTACAAAAGTAGAAGCAGCAAAAAAATACAAACAGTAGTAGCAGTATAAAAACTACAAACAGTTAGTAGCAGTATAAAAACTACAAACAGTAGAAGCAGTATAAAAACTACAAACAGCAAGTAGCAGTATAAAAACTACAAACAGTAAGTAGCAATATAAAAACTACAAACAGCAAGTAGTAGTATAAAAACTACAATAAGTAGAAGCAATATAAAAACTACAAACAATTGGAGCAGTATAAAAACTACAAACAATTGGAGCAGTATAAAAACTACTAACAGTTAGCGTAGTTTAAAAATCTACAAACAGTATTTGTAGTATAAATAAACTACAAACAGTAGTAGCAGTATAAACGAAAAAATACTAGTGGTATAAGCAAAGTAGATCTATAAACAGTAGAAAGAATACAGTTAACCATGCAACATCTTGAGATGATTACAAACGTGATTAAAAAATATTCTTAATCTAATTAATGTTTACAGTGATATGATGAAACGTTTAGGGCTTGACGAATTTCTTGACCATTTCTAGTTTACACCGGCATTAGCTAAAATATACAACTAGATTTTATGGTCTCACAACATTGTCTCACAACATTGTCTCACAACATTGTCTCACAACATTGTCTCACAACATTGTCTCATAACATTGTCTCACAACAATGTCTCACAACATTGTCTCACAACATTGTCTCACAACATTGTCTCACAACATTGTCTCATAACATTGTCTCACAACATTGTCTCACAACATTGTCTCACAACATTGTCTCACAACATTGTCTCACGACATTGTCTCACAACATTGTCTCACAACATTGTCTCACAACATTGTCTCACAACATTGTCTCACGACATTGTCTCACAACATTGTCTCACAACATTGTCTCACAACATTGTCTCACAACATTGTCTCACAACATTGTCTCACAACATTGTCTCAGACAACATAGTCTCACGACAATTACCACAATAACAATTAACCGCCACCACATGAAAACAGAAAAATATCTCCAATAACTAAAGTCCTTATTCCGACTACTCTACTTTGTCCCTATGCTAGGTCTACTACAGAACAGACATCTCGTGGCTTGCCGCCAGCTAACAGAGACGTCCCATGAGTATCCTTACCCTAGCTATCCGTGTATGTCTCTGTCCCCAGTCTACCCTTAACCGTCTCTAACCCCTCCTATAACGAAAGTCCAGGTCCACCAGGTGCAGGCGTAATTGTGCACCAACACTGGTGTCAAAATCTTATTAGACCACCCCCAAGCTTCCCTCGGTCAATACTGACCAGTCCTTTGAGCGTTCAAGTCATAATCTATAGACCGTCCCTATACACAGCGTCAATCTAGCGATCTGATTGGCCGGCCTCCCGGGTTTCTCACGGCCATACATCATAGCTCTGGCCGGACCGCTCAGTTCACGAACATGCCTCCACATTTCATTTTAATTCCTGCCCGGCTATTCGAGCGCTGGTCACCCGTCTCCTTAGTTTATGGGCGTCAGGTCGTTTCCCCTCAGATAAGGCCAACACAGGTACAGATCCCGTGTGATCGTAACAATATATATGTAAATAAATGTACGTATGAGTGTTTGTGGGTGTGTTTGTCTTTTATGTATTACTGCTCAGTTCATCCAAAATACATGAACATTTGTTGCAAGTTATTGCGAAGGAAAAAATAATTTCGGTAGGGTGGCGCCCCTGCAGGATGAGATTTGGCACCCCGGCTACCCCGTGAAAGTTATGGCACCTATGTTTATTTTAAAGAGTGCGATACATTATGGATACGGCAATATAATTGTTAGATAAATCGTCCCGTGACGTCCGTGTTCTACCTGAATAATAAGGAGGGTAATTAACATACACCTGGATTCTCAGCGGCAAATTGATAAAACAGCACCCAACAACTATGGATAAACCAGCACCCAACAACTATGGATAAACCAGCACCCAACAACTATGGATAAACCAGCACCCAACAACTATGGTTAAACCAGCACCCAACAACTATGGATAAACCAGCACCCAACAACTACGGATAAACCAGCACCCAACAACTATGGATAAACCAGCACCCAGCAACTATAGATAAACCAGCACCCAACATATATGGATAAACCAGCACCCAACAACTATAGATAAACCAGCACCCAACAACTATGGATAAACCAGCACCCAACAACTATGGATAAACCAGCACCCAACAACTATGGATAAACCAGCACCCAACAACTATGGATAAACCAGCACCCAACAACTATGGATAAACCAGCACCCAACAACTATGGATAAACCAGCAACCAACAACTATGACCCGAGAAATCTAACCCTCACTCTGTTTACACGGTGCTTGCATGTGTTGGCTTATATGTCACACTATTTCGTTGTACTACAATTTTACCTTAATTAAGTTTCGGACTTGGATCCCGGCTTTCCAATCGCTGTTCGGCGTCTCAAAGTATTTTTCCTCCTCAGGGGGGATGTCTGGTAACTCCTTTTCTTCTACAGCAGTTGGGACCCAGTAGCTCCGCTGTTCATAGATTGATAACAAGTCATTAAAGCATACATACATACATACACACAAACTGACGTACATATATACGTATATACGTACATACGTACATACGCACACACGTACATACGCACGTACAAACATACATGCATACATACATACATGCATACATACATACATACATACACACACACACATACATACATACACACACACACACATACATACATACATACATACATACATACATACATACATACATACATACATACATACATACATACATACATACATACATACATACATACATACATACATACATACATACATACATACATACATACATACATACATACATACATACATACATACATACATACATACATACATACATACATACATACATACATACATACATACATACATACATACATACATACATACATACATACATACATACATACATACATACATACATACATACATACATACATACATACATACATACATACATACATACATACATACATACATACATACATACATACATACATACATACATACATACATACATACATACATACATACATACATACATACATACATACATACATACATACATACATACATACATACATACATACATACATACATACATACATACATACATACATACATACATACATACATACATACATACATACATACATACATACATACATACATACATACATACATACATACATACATACATACATACATACATACATACATACATACATACATACATACATACATACATACATACATACATACATACATACATACATACATACATACATACATACATACATACATACATACATACATACATACATACATACATACATACATACATACATACATACATACATACATACATACATACATACATACATACATACATACATACATACATACATACATACATACATACATACATACATACATACATACATACATACATACATACATACATACATACATACATACATACATACATACATACATACATACATACATACATACATACATACATACATACATACATACATACATACATACATACATACATACATACATACATACATACATACATACATACATACATACATACATACATACATACATACATACATACATACATACATACATACATACATACATACATACATACATACATACATACATACATACATACATACATACATACATACATACATACATACATACATACATACATACATACATACATACATACATACATACATACATACATACATACATACATACATACATACATACATACATACATACATACATACATACGTACATACATACATGTGTATATATATATATATATATATATATATATATATATATATATATATATATATATATATATATATATATATATATATATATATATATATATATATATATATATATACATACATACTTTCTTCTACGCTGACATAACTTACAGTAAACAGAAAATTGAATGGTTTTGGAATGCCAAAGTCCCCTGGGAAAATGTTGCTTATGTACCAGACGAAGAAAACATTGAAAGCAGTATTCAGTATCATAATGGTTAGACCATCCAAGACATTTTTATTCGGATCTAATTCGTTGACTGCTAGGGTTGATAGGTAAATCGGTCTCTCTAGGACATTTATATGAACACATCTTATTATGTATGTTGATGTGGGTAGCTTTTTAGAGATTACTATTCTAAAAATACAACTAAATCAACTCTTACACAACCTCCTTGTGATACACTTATATGTCAGCACCGCCTCTCACGATAAAAAAGCAATGCTAGCCCCCCCCCCCCCCCCCCCCCATGATAGACAGCAATGCTAGCACCGCACTTCATGATAGACAGCAATGCTAGCACCGCACTTCATGATAGACAGAAATGCTAGCACCGCCTCCCTTGATAGACAGCAATGCTAGCACCATCCCCCCATGATAGACAGCAATGCTAGCACCGCCCCCCATCACAGACAGCAATGCTAGCACCGCCTCCCTTGATAGACAGCAATGCTAGCACCACCCCCCCCCCCCCCCATAATAGACAGCAATGCTAGCACCGCCTCCCATGATAGACAGCAATGCTAGCACCACCCCCCCCATCAGAGACAGCAATGCTAGCACCACCCCCCATCACAGACAGCAATGCTAGCACCGCCCCCCATCACAGACAGCAATGCTAGCACCGCCTCCCTTGAAAGACAGCAATGCTAGCACCGCCTCCCTTAAAAGACAGCAATGCTAGCACCGCCTCCCTTAAAAGACAGCAATGCTAGCACAGCCTCCCTTGATAGACAGCAATGCTAGCACCGCCTCCCTTAAAAGACAGCAATGCTAGCACCACCCCCCCATCACAGACAGCAATGCTAGCACCGCCTCCCTTAAAAGACAGCAATGCTAGCACCGCCTCCCTTAAAAGACAGCAATGCTAGCACCACCCCCTATCACAGACAGCAATGCTAGCACCGCCTCCCTTGATAGACAGCAATGCTAGCACCACCCCCCATCACAGACAGCAATGCTAGCACCACCCCCATCACAGACAGCAATGCTAGCACCGCCTCCCTTAAAAGACAGCAATGCTAGCACCGCCTCCCTTAAAAGACAGCAATGCTAGCACCACCCCCCATCACAGACAGCAATGCTAGCACTGCCTCCCTTGATAGACAGCAATGCTAGCACCACCCCCATCACAGACAGCAATGCTAGCACCACCCCCATCACAGACAGCAATGCTAGCACCACCCCCATCACAGACAGCAATGCTAGCACCACCCCCATCACAGACAGCAATGCTAGCACCACCTCCCTTGAAAGACAGCAATATTTACACATATTTACACATATTTACACATATTTACACATATTTACACATATTTACCAGCGTTTTCGTTGTCATATAGAACTTGCCTGGCTACTTCAAAGCCAAACCTGTACAAGAAAACACCAACCCCGTACAGCAAAATGCGAGCAGTTTTCTGTTCGATGAGACTGGAGGTAGCCATGGGGATGGCGAAATACACGATTATAGATATGATTCCAGCAAGTCGGCCTGAAAGACATTCAATACATGAGCTCATGTCCTGATTTAGGTACTCGAACATGTCATGGTCTACACAAGACATTCAATACATGAGCTCATGTCCTGATTTAGGCACTCGAACATGTCCTGATTTAGGTACTCGAACATGTCATGATTTAGGTACTCGAACATGTCATGGTCTACACAAGACATTCAATACATGAGCTCATGTCCTGATTTAGGTACTCGAACATGTCCTGATTTAGGTACTCGAACATGTCCTGATTTAGGTACTCGAACATGTCATGATTTAGGTACTCGAACATGTCATGATTTAGGTACTCGAACATGTCATGGTCTACACAAGACATTCAATACATGAGCTCATGTCCTGATTTAGGTACTCGAACATGTCCTGATTTAGGTACTCGAACATGTCCTGATTTAGGTACTCGAACATGTCCTGATTTAGGTACTCGAACATGTCATGATTTAGGTACTCGAACATGTCATGGTCTACACAAGACATTCAATACATGAGCTCATGTCCTGATTTAGGTACTCGAACATGTCCTGATTTAGGTACTCGAACATGTCCTGATTTAGGTACTCGAACATGTCCTGATTTAGGTACTCGAACATGTCATGATTTAGGTACTCGAACATGTCATGATTTAGGTACTCGAACATGTCATGGTCTACACAAGACATTCAATACATGAGCTCGTGTCCTGATTTAGGTACTCGAACATGTCCTGATTTAGGTACTCGAACATGTCATGATTTAGGTACTCGAACATGTCATGGTCTACACAAGACATTCAATACATGAGCTCATGTCCTGATTTAGGTACTCGAACATGTCCTGATTTAGGTACTCGAACATGTCATGATTTAGGTACTCGAACATGTCATGATTTAGGTACTCGAACATGTCATGATTTAGGTACTCGAACATGTCATGGTCTACACAAGACATTCAATACATGAGCTCATGTCCTGATTTAGGTACTCGAACATGTCCTGATTTAGGTACTCGAACATGTCATGGTCTACACAAGACATTCAATACATGAGCTCATGTCCTGATTTAGGTACTCGAACATGTCCTGATTTAGGTACTCGAACATGTCCTGATTTAGGTACTCGAACATGTCATGATTTAGGTACTCGAACATATCATGGTGTACACAAGACATTCAATACATGAGCTCATGTCATGATTTAGGTACTCTAACATGTCATGATTTAGGTAGTCGAACATGTCATGGTCTACACAGCAGATCATGGCTTGGCCTACACTCAACGTATCATTAAAATCCCTGCAACATTTGTTCGCTGCACACAACTTATTTTCAAACACGTGCAGCAAAATTATATCTTTAATCCTTAAAATCCCTAAAGTTTTCTACAGGAAAAACATATTTGTCTGTAAGGCTACACTACATTAAGCGTGCTACCCTTGTCTGTAATGCTACATTAAGCGTGCTACCCTTGTATGTAATGCTACATTACCTCTCTTAAAAAATGTGCCGAGCAGAAAGGCCGCGCTGATTGTGTTGACCGTAAACACCAGTTCAAAGATGGCGAACAGCAGACTGGATGACTTCAAGAGCCGACCGACCGGCGAGTAGTCGACACACATGACCACCCAACCCAGGATGCAGATGTACAGGCCGTAGATGAAGTTCATGACAAACCAGGACATCCAGTAGATCAACTCGCCCAGTCCCATCAGCTTCATGGACTCCTGGGGAGGGGAAGTTGAACATATCAGACCAGGAGAGTTAACCCACGGGCAGGGGGAAGTTGAACATATCGGACTAGGAGAGTTAACCCACGGGCAGGGGGAAGTTGAACATATCAGACCAGGAGAGTTAACCCACGGGCAGGGGGAAGTTGAACATATCAGACCAGGAGAGTTAAACCACGGGCAGGTGTGTTTAACATGACAGACCAGGGAAGTTAAACCACGGGCAGGTGAGTTTAACATGATAGACCAGGTGAGTTAAACCACGGGCAGGTGAGTTTAACATGACAGACCAGGGGAGTTAAACCACGGGCAGGGGGAAGTTGACAGACTAGGGGAGTTAAACCACGGGCAGGTGAGTTTAACATGACAGACTAGGGGAGTTAAACCACGGGCAGGTGAGTTTAACATGACAGACTAGGGGAGTTAAACCACGGGCAGGTGAGTTTAACATGATAGACCAGGTGAGTTAAACCACGGGCAGGTGAGTTTAATATAATAGACCAGGGGAGTTAAACCACGGGCAGGTGAGTTTAACATGACAGACTAGGGGAGTTAAACCACGGGCAGGTGAGTTTAACATGACAGACCAGGGGAGTTAAACCACGGGCAGGTGGAGTTTAATATTTTAACCCACGGGAGTTAAGCGATGGTGGGGACAGTTGAACATGCCGGAAATCTGTTATATTCAAACATCCGTGAAGAAAATGCATTAGACTTGTTTCGCTTATTTGTTTTGTATAAAACTAGGTAAAGAAAAGATTTAAACTTTTAGTTTACCGTTAACTAAATAATTTAATTTTGAATTGACCTTGATCTTAGATTCGCGTTCGTCCACGATGGTGATTGTTGTGAAACAGAACAAAGCCATGAAGAGCAGGCCGTAGGTCATCGAGAGGTGTACCAAACTCGAGTTACTTTGCTTAGTGACCAGCTTGGGCATCTCGACGAGCTCCAGGCGCAGATGGCTGGGTGGGCCGCCTTTCTGGGTCTGCCAGTGGTTGATGAACATCATGGTGACCCCGTGCATGGTCTCTGGCACGCTGTATAAGTTCAGCCCTGCTCGGGAAGATCAACAAAATGGCAGCGCGCTGCAGAGCTCGCAACAAACAACGGTTGCCGCACATAAATATATCATTGTACATACGTCTGTAACACATACACATGTACATAAGGATGTAACATACACATACAAATGTACATAAGTCTGTAACATACACATACAAATGTACATACAACTATAACATACATTAACAACTGTACATAAAACTGTAACACACACATACAACTGTTCATACTTCTATAGCATACACCCTCACCTATGCATACAACTGTTTCCGGCATAGTGGGCTTGACCCAGGCATAACCCAGACATGACCCAGGCTTGACCCAGACATGACCCAGGCATGACCCAGACATGACCCAGGCATAACCCAGACATGACCCAGGCTTGACCCAGAGATGACCCAGGCATGACCCAGCCATGACCCAGGCTTGACCCAGACATGACCCAGGCATGACCCAGACATGACCCAGGCATGACCCAGACATGACCCAGGCTTGACCCAGACATGACCCAGACATGACACAGGCAGTCCAAAAATTCTGGTCACGTCGGCTAATGGACCCGAGAATAGTCTCGAAACTATTCGAGAGACTCATGAAATATTTTTAAAATATCGCACGGTGTAATTAAAATTATAATTATATTAATATTATATAATATTATAAAATTATAATTATATGATATTTACATATATATATATATAATATTATAAAATTATAATTATATGATATTTACATATATATATATATATATATATATATATATATATATATATATATATATATATATATATATTGATAAAGAGAAAGAGAGGGGAGAGTGATTGTACTGCCCAAATTGAATAAGTGTTATATCTATATGCAGTGTTTCTTCCAGACTCTTTTCTCCGGGGAGGGGGAGTTTAGGGGGCGGTCTAAAAATGTTAAAAGTATATAGCATACTGTTAGCCCCCCCCCCCCTCCCCGAAAATATGCCTGGAAGAAACTCTTTCTATATGTATATCTAGCTTCCCCTGATTGTGTTAGTGTTGTTTGATAAGACGACAAGTACCTTCTTTTTGTATGGAGTTGTAGCCCTTGGTGGAGTGTGTTTACATGGAGCGAGAAGTGTTCACGTGAGGTGTGTCAGTTGACGGGATGGCGTGTGCTAGGGTGTGTTCACGTGAGGTGTGTCAGTTGACGGATGACGTGTGCTAGGGTGTGTTCACGTGAGGTGTGTCAGTTGACGGGATGACGTGTGCTAGGGTGTGTGGACATCAAGAGGACGTGTTGAGGACGAGGGTGCTGTAACTACTGTAAGTACTGTTGGATCCTTTGTTTTTGTATTATCTATCGCTTGTATTGGGCCAATTTTTATACCAGTGTTCGATGATAAAATCTTCTTATAAAAAAGGGTGTTAGGTAACTGGTAGTTAACTAAATACACGCATGCCTGTCTCATGGCAATGCTTACCCTGTCCCTAACCTTAAACCCAACCCTAGTCCTAACATACGCCTAACCCTAATAAAACCATAAAATTAGACGAGATTACAATACTACAACCCAACAACCCTTTTTTATGTAATAGTCTACTATCGGACATCGGTATCTAAAATTATCCGTCCTGTATTATTGAAGAACCCGAGAATTAGTCTTTATAGATTTAACGGGTATGAACACATCCGTCCTGTATTATTGAAGAACCCGAGAATTAGTCTTTATAGATTTAACGGGTATGAACACATCCGTCCTGTATTATTGAAGAACCCGAGAATTAGTCTTTATAGATTTAACGGGTATGAACACATCCGTCCTGTATTATTGAAGAACCCGAGAATTAGTCTTTATAGATTTAACACATCCCCGACATTGAAACCTCCGTCACTGATCAACCAGTGGCGTAGCGAGGTCGGGTGTCACCCGGTGCGGCACTTAATGGTGTCACCCCCAGAGGCGTAGAGATCCTTTCCGGGGACAAACTTTCAATTTTCGATTTGCATCCCCCCTCAAACTTTCGATTTGCACCTTCCCCCCCCCCCCACCCCCCCCCACCCCCCCCCCCCCCCCAAAAGAAAAATTCGATTTGCACCTCTTAAAAGACTATTTAACACTCGGATTAATCATGTCATTTTTCTCTATATGTTTTGCTATTTTTGCCACCCTCCTAAATGCTGTCACCCGGTGCGATCCGCACCCCCGCTCCCCCCCCCCCCTTGCTACGCCCCTGTGATCAACTAAGCACACATGTTACACATTTTCTTCCGGGTTGGTTTTTAGTTTTTGATATCGACGTCATTATCATTGTGAAGAAATTATTTTGGCTTTAGGTCGCGGTTTTATAACTCACGTCAAGCCGGTCTAAACAGGCGGTTTATAACTCACGTCATGCAAGTCTATACAGGCGGTTTATACAGCCGGTCTATACAGGCGGTTTATAACTCACGTCATGCAAGTCTATACAGACGGTCTATAACTCACGTCAAGCCGGTCTATACAGGCGGTTTATAACTCACGTCATGCCGGTCTATACAGCCGGTCTATACAGACGGTCTATAACTCACGTCATGCCGGTCTATACAGCCGGTCTATACAGCCGATCTATAACTCACGTCAAGCCGGTCTATACAGCCGGTCTATACAGCCGGTCTATAACTCACGTCATGCCGGTCTATACAGACAGTCTATAACTCACGTCAAGCCGGTCTATACAGCCGGTCTATACAGCCGGTCTATAACTCACGTCAAGCCGGTCTATACAGCCGGTCTATACAGCCGGTCTATAACTCACGTCATGCCGGTCTATACAGACTGTCTATAACTCACGTCAAGCCGGTCTATACAGCCGGTCTATAGAGCCGGTCTATAACTCACGTCATGCCGGTCTATACAGACAGTCTATAACTCACGTCATGCCGGTCTATAAAGACTGTCTATAACACACGTCATGCCGGTCTATACAGCCGGTCTATACAGACGGTCTATAACTCACGTCATGCCGGTCTATAAAGACTGTCTATAACACACGTCATGCCGGTCTATACAGCCGGTCTATACAGACTGTCTATACAGCCGGTCTATAACTCACGTCATGCCGGTCTATACAGACTGTCTATACAGCCGGTCTATACAGACTGTCTATAACTCACGTCATGCCGGTCTATACAGCCGGTCTATACTGGCGGTTTATACAGACTGTCTATAACTCACGTCATGCCGGTCTATACAGACTGTCTATACAGCCGGTCTATACAGACTGTCTATACAGCCGGTCTATAACTCACGTCATGCCGGTCTATACAGACTGTCTATACAGCCGGTCTATACAGACTGTCTATAACTCACGTCATGCCGGTCTATACAGACTGTCTATACAGACTGTCTATACAGCCGGTCTATACAGACTGTCTATAACTCACGTCATGCCGGTTTATACAACCGGTCTATACAGCCGGTCTATACAGCCGGTCTATACAGACTGTCTATAACTCACGTCATGCCGGTTTATACAACCGGTCTATACAGCCGGTCTATACAGACTGTCTATAACTCACGTCATGCCGGTCTATACAGCCGGTCTATACAGCCGGTCTATAACTCACGTCATGCCGGTCTATACAGCCGGTCTATACTGGCGGTTTATAACTCACGTCATGCCGGTTTATACAGCCGGTCTATACAGCCGGTTTATAACTCACGTCATGCCGGTCTATACAGACGGCCACGGCTTTATAACTCACACAATGCCTCTCCATAGATCTCGTTGGGATAGTAATTAAATGCCACATTGAGTTTAAACTTGAGGTGATGTGGAACCGTGGTGACGTCATCCAGCTCAAAGCTCACGACCGGTGTGCTGATGTTTGGCCAACGTAAGGTTCGGGAAAATTCCGTAGCCTGTTCCACCGTCGGGAACATGTGAACAGCTGAATCTGAAAGCCATGTTTAGAAAAACCATGTTAATTTATAAAGGCCATTCTAGCTGTTGCAAACATCTTACTGCTCACGTGTTTGAAGTGAAAGTTAGAGCTAATTAGGTATAAACTGAGGGCACGTGTGTACATTGTGAAATGTGTTATGTGTGGTTTAGGTTTAGTGCATTGGTCACAATGACAGACCCATGGGGCAGTTCAATACTTTTTCTTATACATGTATATATATAAATATATATATATATATATATATTTATATATATATATATATATATATATATATATATATATATATATATAATCTGTGATCAACTGGACTTGCATTTGCCGACCATCTGAAGTCAAACAAATTTGACTTACATTTTCCGGTCATCTGTGATCGAACAAGTGTTTCAATGGCGGATGAACTTGGCGTGCCGACAAATATTGGTTCCTGTCGGTAGTTTGACCACAAGGGGTCGAATGTTACTGTCCGCTCCGTATGGTCGACAGTTTGATCGTAGTGAGTATAAAAGATAAGGATGCTCAGCAGCAACGGGAAAACTGAGAAAAGGGGGTCTATGAGTTAGTAAGAAGTGTATATATATATATATATATATATATATATATAGAGAGAGAGAGAGAGAGATATAGATATATATAGATATATATATATATAGATATATATAGATATATATAGATAGATATATATATATATAGATATATATAGATATATATAGATAGATATATATAGATATATATAGATATATATATATATATATATATATATATATATATATATATATATATATATATATATATATATATATATATATATATATATATATATATATATATATATATATATATATATATATATATATATATATATATATATATATATATATATATATAGATATATATATATATATATATATATATATATATATATATATACATATATATATATATATATATATATATATATATATACAGGGCGTAGCGAAGGGGGGGGCGGGGGGTGCGGACCGCACCGGGTGAGACACCAATTAGGGGGGTGACACCAAGGCAAAAAATAGCAAAATATATAGAGAGAAACTTAAGGGGAGGGGGTGCAAATCGAAAGTTTGCGGGGGGGGGGGAGTGCAAATCGAAAGTTTGAGGGGGGGGGGGGGTGCAAATCGAAAACATGAAAGTTTGTCCCCGGGAAGGGTCGCAACGCCTCTGGGGGGGGGTGACACCATTAAGTGCCGCACCGGGTGACACCCGACCTCGCTACGCCACTGTATATATATATATATATATATATATATATATATATATATATATATATATATATATATATATATATATATATATTAGCATCTATTTTTAGACAATACAATCAGAAATTGAGATCGAGCATGTAATAATAGACCATTAGTAATGCTAACATATTGCATCAGTCACACTGATGTTTAAAACACGTCAAATAATTTTTTACGTGCTAAAGAAAAAAATCCTGTTCGTTTGTGTCACTTTAGCGAATGACGCAATCTGCATCATTATTAACAGGATGCTATTTGGCACAATGGCGCCAGTTTGTTTTAAGGAGCCAGGGGCCGTACGTGGCGCCTATGCGGTAGTGTAATCGAGGGGGGGGGGTACTCCTGAGAGCGCCCCTCTACGTCCCTGACACATGGGTGGTCACCGAAGTGTGTTCTACCTGATTATTTCGGTGAGTGATTAATGTACACTAAAGGTTTTCATACGGTAGTGTAGGTAAACCCGTGTCCCGGTATTTATGATCCAAGCGCAGGCATTGTTTACATTTAAATAACTCCCTTTTAGAAAAAAAGGTTACGCATCTAAGAATATAGGAATGGTAAAGTATGGATGAAAGCCTTCTTCTATCCCCGCGGCAACGAGCGGGGACGGGTACGCTAGTATATATATATATATATATATATATATATATATATATATATATATATATATATATATATATATATATATATATATATATATATATATATATATATATATATCCATAAGGACAAATGATTGGGTGCCGGTTAGCGTTTCAAATTTTGAGCACTTAACTGCCGATTGGCCACCAAGCCAACTACAAGGGATAAAAAACTGACCTCGACTGACTGGTTGATTGTTCCATATACCTGGGTAAATGAATCGGCCATATGGAAAAATTGTTACAGTGGCCAAAGCTGACTAGTCATATTGTCCTATATAATGATTTTAATTTCTGCGACAAACGGGGTACCAACCCTATGTGCATCTGGCTTATGTTCGCATGCACCTAGAAAAACGGGGTACCAACCCTATGTGCATCTGGCTTATGTTCGCAAGCACCTAGAAAAACCGGGTACCAACCCTATGTGCATCTGGCTTATGTTCGCATGCACCTAGAAAAACGGGGTACCAACCCTATGTGCATCTGGCTTATGTTCGCATGCACCTAGAAAAACGGGGTACCAACCCTATGTGCATCTGGCTTATGTTCGCATGCACCTAGAACAACGGATAGGTCGTATGGAACAATTGTTGGTCAATCTGGCTAATGTTCGCATGCACCTAGAAAAACGGATAGGTCGTATGGAACAATTGTTGGTCAATCTGGCTTATGTTCGCATGCACCTAGAACAACGGATAGGTCGTATGGAACAATTGTTGGTCAATCTGGCTTATGTTCGCATGCACCTAGAACAACGGATAGGTCGTATGGAACAATTGTTGGTCAATCTGGCTTATGTTCGCATGCACCTAGAACAACGGATAGGTCGTATGGAACACTTGTTGGTCAATCTGGCTTATGTTCGCATGCACCTAGAACAACGGATAGGTCGTATGGAACAATTGTTGGTCAATCTGGCTTATGTTCGCATGCACCTAGAACAACGGATAGGTCGTATGGAACAATTGTTGGTCAATCTGGCTTATGTTCGCATGCACCTAGAACAACGGATAGGTCGTATGGAACAATTGTTGGTCAATCTGGCTTATGTTCGCATGCACCTAGAACAACGGATAGGTCGTATGGAACACTTGTTGGTCAATCTGGCTTATGTTCGCATGCACCTAGAACAACGGATAGGTCGTATGGAACACTTGTTGGTCAATCTGGCTTATGTTCGCATGCACCTAGAACAATGGATAGGTCGTATGGAACACTTGTTGGTCAATCTGGCTTATGTTCGCATGCACCTAGAACAACAAACAGGTCGTATGGAACACTTGTTGGTCAGACTCTAGGCCCTCGGATGGAAAAACGTGACCGCGAGCCAAAGTCATCTTGTGTATCAGAATAAACATTTACCGGACGACACCCTATGCCGCCTTGTCGTACACCGACCCCAGAAGGTAACAAAAAAAAAAAAACAACGTTCTCACCGTCGGGAAATCGCGGAGGGTCATAAGATCTGACTAGGTAATTAATCAATTATCTACTCTTGCAAAAGTAAAGAACGCACGCGTCAACTATGTAGTGATAAATAACATCCAGTTCAGGATGTTCATGATATTATAAATAACATCCAGTTCAGGATGTTCATGATATTATAAATAACATCCAGTTCAGCATGTTCATGATATTATAAATAACATCCAGTTCAGGATGTTCACGATATTATAAATAACATCCAGTTCAATATGTTCATGATATTATAAATAACATCCAGTTCAGGATGTTCATGATATTATAAATAACATCCAGTTCAGGATGTTCATGATATTATAAATAACATCCAGTACAGGATGTTCATGATATTATAAATAACATCCAGTTCAGGATGTTCATGATATTATAAATAACATTCAGTTCAGGATGTTCATGATATTATAAATAACATTCAGTTCAGGATGTTCATGATATTATAAATAACATCCAGTTCAGGATGTTCATGATATTATAAATAACATCCAGTTCAGGATGTTCATTATATTATAAATAACATCCAGTTCAGGATGTTCATGATATTATAAATAACATCCAGTTCAGGATGTTAATGATATTATAAATAACATCCAGTTCAGGATGTTCATGGTATTATAAATAACATCAAGTTCAGGATATTCATGATATTATAAATAACATCCAGTTCAGGATCTTCATGATATTATAAATAACATCCAGTTCAGGATGTTCATGATATTATAAATAACATCCAGTTCAGGATGTTCATGATATTATAAATAACATCCAGTTCAGGATGTTCATGATATTATAAATAACATCCAGTTCAGGATGTTCATGATATTATAAATAACATCCAGTTCAGGATGTTCATGATATTATAAATAACATCCAGTTCAGGATGTTCATGATATTATAAATAACATCCAGTTCAGGATGTTCATGATATTATAAATAACATCCAGTTCAGGATGTTCATGATATTATAAATAACATCCAGTTCAGGATGTTCATGATATTATAAATAACATCCAGTTCAGGATGTTCATGATATTATAAATAACATCCAGTTCAGGATGTTCATGATATTATAAATAACATCCAGTTCAGGATGTTCATGATATTATAAATAACATCCAGTTCAGGATGTTCATGATATTAAAAATAACATCCAGTTCAGGATGTTCATGATATTATAAATAAAATTCGGTTCAGGATGTTCATATTATAAATAACATTCAGTTCAGGACGTTCATGATATTATAAATAACATTCAGTTCAGGATGTTCATGATATTATAAATAGCATCCAGTTCAGGACGTTCATGATATTATAAATAACTTTTCAGTTCAGGATAATCATGATATTATAAATAAAATTCGGTTCAGGATGTTCATATTATAAATAACATTCAGTTCAGGACGTTCATGATATTATAAATAACATTCAGTTCAGGATGTTCATGATATTATAAATAGCATCCAGTTCAGGACGTTCATGATATTATAAATAACTTTTCAGTTCAGGATAATCATGATATTATAAATAACATCCAGTTCCGGACGTTCATGATATTATAAATAACATTCAGTTCGGGATGTTCATGATATTATAAATAACATTCAGTTCAGGACGTTCATGATATTATAAATAACATTCAGTTCAGGATGTTCATGATATTAAAAATAACATTCAGTTCAGGATGTTCATGATATTATAAATAACATCCAGTTCAGGACGTTCATGATATTATAAATAACTTCCAGTTCAGGATGCTCATGATATTATATATAACATCCAGTTCAGGATGTTCATGATATTATAAATAACTTTCAGTTCAGGATGTTCATGATATTATAAATAACATCCAGTTCAGGATGTTCATGATATTATAAATAACATTCAGTTCAGGATGTTCATGATATTATAAATAACATCCAGTTCAGGATGTTCATGATATTATAAATAACTTCCAGTTCAGGATGTTCATGATATTATAAATAACATCCAGTTCAGGATGTTCATGATATTATAAATAACATCCAGTTCAGGATGTTCATAATATTATAAATAACATTCAGTTCAGGATGTTCATGATATTATAAATAACATTCAGTTCAGGAAGTTCATGATATTATAAATAAAATTCAGTTCAGGATGTTCATGATATTATAAATAAAATTCAGTTCAGGATGTTCATGATTATATAAATAAAATTGAGTTCAGGATGTTCATGATATTATAAATAACATTCAGTTCAGGATGTTCATGATATTATAAATAACATTCATTTTCATGATATTATAAATAACATCCAGTTCAGGATGTTCATGATATTATAAATAACATCCAGTTCAGGATGTTCATGATATTATAAATAACATCCAGTTAAGGATGTTCATGATATTATAAATAACATTCAGTTCAGGAAGTTCATGATATTATAAATAAAATTCAGTTCAGGATGTTCATGATATTATAAATAACATTCAGTTCAGGATGTTCATGATATTATAAATAACATTCAGTTCAGGATGTTCATGATATTATAAATAACATTCAGTTCAGGATGTTCATTATATTATAAATAACATTCAGTTCAGGATGTTCATGATATTATAAATAACATTCAGTTCAGGATGTTCACGATATTTTAAGTAACATTTAGTATGTCATGTTAATAATTTCGACAAATAATACGATTTTCGTGATGTGTGGGCCAACATTATCAACTGTTTGAAACATGGCCATCCATCATTATAATTCACATTTTGTTATGTGTGGGCCAACATTGCCAACTGTTTGAAACGTTGGCCATCCATCATTATAATTCACATTTTGTTATGTGTGGGCCAACATAAACACTTACTAAGCTCAGCCAAAATACTGCCCCAAGAGCGATACTTTATTTTCCAATTTTTCCATAACAAAGCGAAGAACTGCTGCGACAATCCCATGTTCTGAAAAATCTAGACCGACATTCACCTACTTTGAACACAACTAGTCTAGTTTTCTGTCGTTTTTAAAGTAAATCTAGAAAACATTAGCGGGATTGCATACCAAAATACAAAGGTCAAAAACGATCTAGTTTGGTGCGGATATCGGGAAGACCCGGTCAACTTTTTTTCACAGAGAAATGAGCTTTGCAATATACGCAAAAAAATTGAAGGTTACTTGAAATATATGAAAAGTTGATACAAAGTTACGTATTTTATGTAACACTTATATATAAAATTTCGTCAAACTAAATGTATCGTGTTCACAGACACACACAAGGCCCAGTTTTTCCGAATTGATGACGCGTAAATAGAGGCGTAGCGACCCTTCCCGGCGCCCGGGTACAAACTTTCAATTTGGCGCCCCCCTCGGGAGCAAATTTTCGATTTGCACCCTCTCCCCTCATACTTTCGATTTTCACCCCCCCCCCCCCCCTTAAATTGCAAAAATGCAGCTAAAATGACATTTTAATTTGTTTTTACAACCCATTTTGGCACCCCCTAAGGTTGGCGCCCGGGGACATATGTACCCCCTGCCCCCCCCCCCCCCCCCCACCATCGCTACGCCTCTGCGCGTAAAATGCCGAGATTTTGATTAATCTGGATTTATAATTTTTGCCCGATTAAAATAAGTCCCCTATAATCCATATATGTGGAGTACTGGGTGTAAAACGCTTAAAACTGTAACAATTTCATATGATTATTGTGCGCGATTACAATACTTCCTCTAAACAAGAATGTGCATGTTTTATTTTGTAGTAAAAAATTGACACAAAAATCGTTAAATTTTAAATTTTTTTTTTTAAATCGAATAATTTCCTTATTAGCTGACCTAGAAAAAGCTGACAACCTAACAAAACAAGTTGTTTTGCGCCTGTCTTGCGACTTAGTTAAAAACTAGCATCTATAATAAAAGGCTGCTGGTAGTGTGTCTGTCAGTCATTCCGTCATCGCTAGAGATTCTAGAACTATAAAAGTAAACAACGCAAGCCGTGCATTTTACTTGCATCGCAGCGTCTTATTATAAGGAGTGGAGTAGGGTCTATTTATGTAACGACTTAAATAAACAACAGGAAGAAAAAATAAAATACACGCACTTTGCTAAAACATCTTAAACAGATCAATGTCAAATATTTTCGCTTATATTTCTAGAAAAGAAATGTTTTTGTTTCTGTTTGTGTTTGTGAGTTGCGTTTGCGTTAGCGTTTGTGTTTGTATTTGCGTTTTCATTTTCGTTTGTGTTTGCTTTTGTGTTTGCATTGTGTTTGTGTTTGCGTTTGTGTTTTTGTTTGCGTTTGTGTTTTTTTATGTTTGTATTTGTTTTACGCATTGCGTTTGCGTTTGTTTTTGATTTTTTGTTTGTGTTTGTGCTTTTTTGCTGTTTTTTTTGCATTTGTGTTTGCATTGTGTTTGTGCTAGCGTTTGCGTTGTGTTTGTGTTTTTTTTTAGTTTTTTTTTCTTTTGTGTTTGTGCTTGCGTGTTACGTTTGCTTTAGCGTTTTTTTTTTTCTTTTGGTTGTGTTATTGGGTTCTTTTGTGTTTGCGTTTGGTTTTTTCTGTTCGCAGGATGGTACATTTTAAAAAAAGATTATCCCTGGCGGAGCACGGTTATGCAGCTAGTAGCTTATATAGAAAAACATACTTTATTTACACAAACATTCGCGTTTTACCGTTTGTTTTGCATTGTTCGGATTCAGCACTAAACACAAATAATGCGCCTGCATTATTTCATTAAAAAGTTTGCATCTTTAAAAAATAAAGCAAATTTGAAATCAAATTCCCATTTTTTTTTAAAAATAGAAAATTATAATTAGTTATATGATGGTCCGTCAATGAGAGTCAGTATATAGATCTATAGGTCAATTAATAAGTGTCATAACGGTGCGTCATTGATTGACAAAAAATGGGAGTCAAGCATCAACTCAACGCCTTACTATGGAAAAACTTAATCATCAAAACACGATCTTGGGGGACTTTAGTAGCAGAACTGTGTAAGTCTATGTAAACGCTAGGCAGTATCTGCCCTATGTAAACACTTGGCAGTATCTGCTCTATGTAAACACAAGGCAGTATCTGCCCGATGTAAACACCTGGCAGTATCTGCCCTATGTAAACACTAGGCAGTATCTGCCCTTTCTGTACCATACAACACTTCTTGTTCCTGGTTTTTGTTTCATCTATTTTGACTGTGGTAATGTTTTTCTCTGACGCTAATTTTATTTTTATTTTCTTGCTATTTTATTCTAATGGCTTCAATTGTATTTGAAGTCATAGCTGAACTCCTTTCTATCTGCCTTAAATAGAGCCATAGCTGAACTCCTTTCTATCTGCCTTATATAGTCATCATGTCATATTTCTGATTTTATTATGTCTGTGTGTGTTTAAAAATAAACCGGGAGTGATCTCCCCTAAACTTTCTCGAATATTCTTATATAAAACAACAGGGGATGGGAACTCGGGCTATTGACATGATTTTTAATCCATTTTAAATACTTAAAGTTTTAAAAATAGAATAAAATCTCGTAGACAAAATAATTGCACGCCAAGTGAACTAGTGAACGCCAAATAAAAAAGTGCACAATAGCGCGCAATATTATTAGTACTTTAAAAATTTACATTAGTTTTTTGAGAAATCGGAAGTAGCGTAAATTACTACTTCCGGTCAACGGAAATTACTCAAAATTTAACAGAAGGTAGAGAATTAGATCTTTTACTTACATGTGAAATTTCATTTATCTATCTGAAATAGTACTCAAGTTATAGGCTTTTGAAAAATTCAAAGTAGGAAAAGTACCACTTCCGGTTATCGGAAATCGCTCAAAAGTTGATACGGATCTACGATTTTGATAAAATACTTATATATGAAATTTCATCAACCTAGCTATAACGGTACTCAAGTAATCGTGTTTACATACGGACACACACACAGACACACAGACATACGGACAGAATTGCAAAGCCCAGTTTTTCAGACTGGATTACGCATAAAACCTCTTAATTTTGATAAATCTGGATTGATAATTTTTGCCCGATTAAAATAAGTCCTCTATACTTCGGATGTGATGAAGGACTGAGGTGTAATACGGTGAAAATTGTTAAAATTTCAAGTGATTTTTGTGCACGATTACAATACTTTCTCTATACTTCGTATATACGAGAAAGTAAAAATATAATCCAGTAGCCACTGGCCCTGTGTTTGATTATCGCCAAATGTTGTGCCTGATTGTGCCTGATTGTGTCTTACCGCAGTCTTGCCACTGGCCCTATGTTTGATTATCGCCAAATGTTGTGCCTGGTTGTGTCTGATTGTCTTACCCCAGTCTTGCCACTGGCCCTGTGTTTGATTATCGCCAAATGTTGTGCCTGATTGTGTCTGATTGTCTTACCCCAGTCTTGCCAGTGGCCCTGTGTTTGATTATCGCCAAGATTCACGGGGCCAAGGAGAGTATAGTGCAGGAGGAGAGTACACACGAGGCGGGCTGGACCACGGCCTACGGAGTGAGACGGCTCATCTACTCTCCAATCTCACCGGCAATTGAAAAACTCTTGCAGTTTGACAATGGCTCAAGATGTGAGTTGTGTGTATGTTTGCGTGTGTACTTGTCGGTGTGGGTGTGCGGGTGTGTGTTGACGTGTGTGTATTTGCTTGTGTCTTCTGGTAATTGTCAATACGTGTGTGAAACGTTTACATCAATTAAGGCGTTTCAAAGTATTTGAACTTTGAAACGGATGATGTTTGAATCGCACATGGCTTTTGCCACCATCCACCATTTTGTCCTAGTCGACTCGTACTTTTGCCACCATCCACCATTTTGTCCTAGTCGACTCGCACATGGCTTTTGCCACCATCCACCATTTTGTCCTAGTCGACTCGTACATGGCTTTTGCCACCATCCACCATTTTGTCCTAGTCGACTCGTACTTTTGCCACCATCCACCATTTTGTCCTAGTCGACTCGTACTTTTGCCACCATCCACCATTTTGTCCTAGTCGACTCGTACTTTTGCCACCATCCACCATTTTGTCCTAGTCGACTCGTACTTTTGCCACCATCCACCATTTTGTCCTAGTCGACTCGTACATGGCTTTTGCCACCATCCACGAAGCCGAGACCTATAGGGACGAACAATGGATTGACATGAGCAGCGTCTACTTCGAGCTGGAGGACGTCAATGTTTTACCGAGGAAACTCAAGTTCAAGGTCGTCTTATTGAAGGACTACTACCCGACGACTTTATATGGCTCGTACTTTGGTGAGAATTTTAAAAAAAAATGTTAGAGACGATAATGGCTGTTGTGGGGGGGGGGGGGCAATATTTAAGTAGGTAGAGGACCGCCCCTGTGGGAGCAAGACGTGTACAGCTAAGATTTCTCTCCCTTTGTTCTGTTCGCCCAGACTACTGTGCCGAGTCCGTGAGCGTGCTGCAGTACAAATGGTCTCAGATCTTTGTTCTGTTCGCCCAGACTACTGTGCCGAGTCCGTGAGCGTGCTGCAGTACAAATTGTCTCAGATCTTTGTTCTATTCGCCCAGACTACTGCGCCGAGTCCGTGAGCGTGCTGCAGTACAAATTGTCTCAGATCTTAATCGACTACTGGAGGCAAGTGTCGGCTGACGACTGTCCGGAGCCGCCCCCGCTGCTGCAGGAAATGCCGACCACCAGCTACGTGTACACCAAGAACGAGAGGAAGTTTGAGCTCAAGTTTTTCTTCCCGCTCATGTTCCTCGGCATATTCTCCCTCACCACCACCTTCATCGTGGAGGAAAGGGAGGGCAGAATTAAGGTAAGGAGCGGGGGAATGGAGGGGTAGAGAGCGTTAATGTTACTGTATTACCCGAGTAGCATAGGGCCTCAGCCATAGTCCCCCGATTTGTCCTGTCTTCGGCTGTAAGTTCTCGTCCCCCAAGACATCCTTGCAGTGTTTAGTTCTTTCATCTTCCCTAGGGGTTCCCGTCAAGCGCCTGGCGTGTCACATGTGTGTCTGCCTGTCGAAGTGTGTGTCCTACCCAGCGCCACGTTCTGCTCCTTATCTGTCCTGCTGGAATCTTGTCTTGTCCTTCTCCAGATATATTTATGTTAGTCTCTGTCCTGCTGGAATCTTGTCTTTCTCCAGATATATTTATGTTAGGCTCTGTCCTGCTGGAATCTTGTCTTGTCCCTCTCCAGATATATTTATGTTAGTCTCTGTCCTGCTGGAATCTTGTCTTTCTCCAGATATATTTATGTTAGGCTCTGTCCTGCTGGAATCTTGTCTTGTCCCTCTCCAGATATATTTATGTTAGGCTCTGTCCTGCTGGAATCTTGTCTTGTCCTTCTCCAGATATATTTATGTTAGTCTCTGGCCTGCTGGAATCTTGTCTTGTCCCTCTCCAGTTCAGGATGTTCATGATATTATAAATAACTTCCAGTTCAGGATGTTCATGATATTATAAATAACATCCAGTTCAGGATGTTCATGATATTATAAATAACATCCAGTTCAGGATGTTCATGATATTATAAATAACATTCAGTTCAGGATGTTCATGATATTATAAATAACATTCAGTTCAGGATGTTCATGGTATTATAAATAACATCCAGTTCAGGATGTTCATGATATTATAAATAACATTCAGTTCAGGATGTTCATGATATTATAAATAACATTCAGTTCAGGATGTTCATGATATTATAAATAACATTCAGTTCAGGATGTTCATGATATTATAAATAACATTCAGTTCAGGATGTTCATGATATTATAAATAACATTCAGTTCAGGATGTTCATGATATTATAAATAACATTCAGTTCAGGATGTTCATGATATTATAAATAACATTCAGTTCAGGATGTTCATGATATTATAAATAACATTCAGTTCAGGATGTTCATGATATTATAAATAACATTCAGTTTAGGATGTTCATGATATTTTAAATAACATTTAGTATGTCATGTTAATGATTTCGACAAATAATACGATTTTTGTGATGTGTGGGCCAACATTATCAACTGTTTGAAATGTTGGCCATCCATCATTATAATTCACATTTTGTTATGTGTGGGCCAACATTGCCAATTGTTTGAAACGTTGGCCATCCATCATTATAATTCACATTTTGTTATGTGTGGGCCAACATTATCAACTGTTTCAAACGTTGGCTATCCATCATTATAATTCACATTTTGTTATGTGTGGGCCAACATTGTCAACTGTTTAAAACGTTGGCCATCCATCATTAAAATTCACATTTTGTTATGTGTGGGCCAACATTATCAACTATTTGAAACGTTGGCCATCCATCATTATAATTCACATTTTGTTATGTGTGGGCCAACATTATCAACTGTTTCAAACGTTGGCCATCCATCATTATAATTCACATTTTATTATGTGTGGGCCAATATTGTCAACTGTTTCAAACGTTGGCCATCCATCATTATAATTCACATTTATTACACCGGCTCTTTGTTTTAGCAGATTTAAACATAAGTTACAAAAACGGATTAAAATTTCCGGGGGGAGTGGGGCGGACACTTTTGAAAAAATATACATTTTCTATATCAATTCCATTTCGTTCGTTGGTGGGGGGGGGGGGGGGTCGGTAGTCTTTCTTCGTGACCGAATAGATGTTGGAAGAAACTCTTGACACAAATCGTACAACACATGAACACACCTACACATAGAACTGTACACCAGTGGAACAGTAAGCGCTGTAACTGTTTACTTAAGTAACCTTTAATAAACGATGTATATATTCAATTCGCCCTTTAATACCTCATTAAAATTGAACACTCAGGATAACCCATACAAACGTTAAACACTCAGGATAACCCATACAAACTTTAAACACTCAGGATAACCCATACAAACTTTAAACACTCAGGATAACCCATACAAACTTTAAACACTCAGGATAACCCATACAAACTTTAAACACTTCAAGTTACTTAGCCCCCCCGCTAATGACCAATGCAACTATAAACACTTACTAAGCTCAGCCAAAATACTGCCCCAAGAGCGATACTTTATTTTCCAATTTTTCCACAACAAAGCGAAGAACTGCTGCGACAATCCCATGTTCTGAAAAATCTAGACGGACATTCACCTACTTTGAACACAACTAGTCTAGTTTTCTGTCGTTTTTAAAGTAAATCTAGAAAACATTAGCGGGATTGCGTACCAAAATACAAAGGTCAAAAACGATCTTGTTTGGTGCGGATATCGGGAAGACCCGGTCAACTTTTTTTCACAGAGAAATGAGCTTTGCAATATACGCAAAAAAATTAAAGGTTACTTGAAATAAATGAAAAGTTGATACAAAATTACGTATTTTATGTAACACTTATATATGAAATTTCGTCAAACTAAATGTATCGTGTTCACAGACACACACAAGGCCCAGTTTTTCCGAATTGATGACGCGTAAATAGAGGCGTAGCGACCCTTCCCGGCGCCCGGCCGGGTACAAACTTTCAATTTGGCGCCCCCCTCGGGAGCAAATTTTCGATTTGCACCCCCCCCCCCCTCATACTTTCGATGTTCACCCCCCCCCTTAAATTGCCATTTTGGCACCCCCTAAGGTCGGCGCCCGGGGACACATGTACCCCCTGCCCCCCCCCCCCCCCCCATCGCTACGCCTCTGCGCGTAAAATGCCGAGATTTTGATTAATCTGGATTTATAATTTTTGCCCGATTAAAATAAGTACCCTATACTCCGTATATGTGGAGTAGGCCTACTGGGTGTAAAACGCTCAAAACTGTAACAAGAATGTGCATGTTTTATTTTGTAGTAAAAAATTGACACAAAAATCATTTAATTTTAAAGTTTTTTTTTTATTTTTTTTTTTTTACATTGAATAATTTCCTTATTAGCTGACCTAGAAAAAGCTGACAATCTAACAAAACAAGTTGTTTTGTGCCTGTCTTGCGACATAGTTAAAAACTAGCATCTATAATAAAAGGCTGCTGGTAGTGTGTCTGTCAGTCATTCCGTCATCGCTAGAGATTCTAGAACTATAAAAGTAAACAACGCAAGCCGTGCATTTTACTTGCATCGCAGCGTCTTATTATAAGTAATGGAGTAGGGTCTATTTATGTAACGACTTAAATAAACAACAGGAAGAAAATATTAAATACACGCACTTTGCTAAAACATCTTAAACAGATCAATGTCAAATATTTTCGCTCATATTTCTAGAAAAGAAATGTTTTTGTTTCTGTTTGTGTTTGTGAGTTGCGTTTGCGTTTGCGTTAGCGTTTGTGTTTGTATTTGCGTTTTCCTTTTCGTTTCTGTTTGCTTTTGTGTTTGCATTGTGTTTGTGTTTGCGTTTGTGTTTTTGTTTGCGTTTGTGTTTTTTTATGTTTGTATTTGTTTTACGCATTGCGTTTGCGTTTGCGTTTGCTTTTTATTTTTTGTTTGTGTTTGTGCTTTTTTGCTGTTTTTTTTGCATTTGTGTTTGCATTGTGTTTGTGCTAGCGTTTGCGTTGTGTTTGTGTTTGTGTTTTTTTTCTTTTTTTTTCTTTTGTGTTTGTGCTTGCGTGTTACGTTTGCTTTAGCGTTTTTTTCTTCTTTTGGTTGGGTTATTGGGTTCTTTTGTGTTTGCGTTTGGTTTTTTCTGTTCGCAGGATGGTACATTTAAAAAAAAAAGATTATCCCTGGCGGAGCACGGTTATGCAGCTAGTGGCTTATATAGAAAAACATACTTTATTTACACAAACATTCGGGTTTTACCGTTTGTTTTGCATTGTTCGGATTCAGCACTAAACACAAATAATGCGCCTGCATTATTTCATAAAAAAGTTTGCATCTTTAAAAAACAAAGCAAATTTAAAATCAAATTCCCATTTTTTTTTTAAAAATAAAAAAATTATAATTAGTAATATGATGGTCCGTCAATGAGAGTCAGTATATAGATCTATAGGTCAATTAATAAGTGTCATAACGTTGCGTCATTGATTGACAAAAAATGGGAGTCAAGCATCAACTCAACGCCTTACTATGGAAAAACTTAATCATCAAAACACGATCTTGGGGGACTTTAGTAGCAGAACTGTGTAAGTCTATGTAAACACTTGGCAGTGTCTGCCCTATGTAAGCACTAGGCAGTATCTGCCCTATGTAAAAACTAGGCAGTATCTGCCCTATGTAAACACTAGGCAGTATCTGCCCTATGTAAACACCTGGCAGTATCTGCCCTATGTAAACACCTGGCAGTATCTGCCCTATGTGAACACTAGGCAGTATCTGCCCTATGTGAACACTAGGCAGTATCTGCCCTATGTAAACACTAGGCAGTATCTGCCCTATGTAAACACTTGGCAGTATCTGCCCTATGTAAACACTAGGCAGTATCTGCCCTATGTAAACACTAGGCAGTATCTGCCCTATGTAAACACTAGGCAGTATCTGCCCTATGTAAACACTTGGCAGTATCTGCCCTATGTAAACACTAGGCAGTATCTGCCCTATGTAAACACTAGGCAGTATCTGCCCTATGTAAATACTAGGCAGTATCTGCCCTATGTAAACACTAGGCAGTATCTGCCCTATGTAAACACTAGGCAGTATCTGCCCTATGTAAACACCTGGCAGTATCTGCCCTATGTAAATACTAGGCAGTATCTGCCCTATGTAAACACTAGGCAGTATCTGCCCTTTCTGTACCATACAACACTTCTTGTTCCTGGTTTTTGTTTCATGTTTTGTTCCGAGACTGTAGTAGTCATGTTTTTCTCTGACGCTAATTTTATTTTTATTTTCTTGCTATTTTATTCTAATGGCTTCAATTGTATTTGAAGTCATAGCTGAACTGCTTTCTATCTGCCTTAAATAGTCATCATGTCTTATTTCTGTTTTTATTATGTTTGTGCGTGTTTAAAAAAAAATATAATTCAGTAGCCTTGTGTCTTACCCCAGTCTTGCCACTGGCCCTGTGTTTGATTATCGCCAAATGTTGTGTCTGATTGTGTCTTACCCCAGTCTTGCCACTGGCCCTATGTTTGATTATCGCCAAATGTTGTGTCTGTCTTACCCCAGTCTTGCCACTGGCCCTGTGTTTGATTATCGCCAAATGTTGTGTCTGTCTTACCGCAGTCTTGCCAGTGGCCCTGTGTTTGATTATCGCCAAATGTTGTGTCTGTCTTACCCCAGTCTTGCCACTGGCCCTGTGTTTGATTATCGCCAAATGTTGTGTCTGATTGTGTCTTACCCCAGTCTTGCCACTGGCCCTATGTTTGATTATCGCAAAATGTTGTGTCTGATTGTGTCTGATTGTGTCTTACCCCAGTCTTGCCACTGGCCCTATGTTTAATTATCGCCAAATGTTGTGCCTGGTTGTGTCTTACCCCAGTCTTGCCACTGGCCCTATGTTTGATTATCGCCAAATGTTGTGTCTGATTGTGTCTGACTGTGTCTTACCCCAGTCTTGCCACTGGCCCTATGTTTAATTATCGCCAAATGTTGTGCCTGGTTGTGTCTTACCCCAGTCTTGCCGGTGGCCCTATGTTTGATTATCGCCAAATGTTGTGTCTGATTGTGTCTGATTGTGTCTTACCCCAGTCTTGCCACTGGCCCTATGTTTAATTATCGCCAAATGTTGTGCCTGGTTGTGTCTTACCCCAGTCTTGCCGGTGGCCCTATGTTTGATTATCGCCAAATGTTGTATCTGTCTTACCCCAGTCTTGCCACTGGCCCTGTGTTTGATTATCGCCAAATGTTGTGTCTGATTGTGTCTGATTGTGTCTCACCCCAGTATTGCCGGTAGCCTTGTGTTTGATTATCGCCAAGATTCACGGGGCCAAGGAGAGTATAGTGCAGGAGGAGAGTACACACGACGCGGGCTGGACCACGGCCTACGGAGTCAGACGGCTCATCTACTCTCCCATCTCGCCGGCCATTGAAAAACTCTTGCAGTTTGACAATGGCTCAAGATGTGAGTTGTGTGTATGTTTGCGTGTGTACTAGTCGGTGTGGGTGTGCGGGTCTGTGTTGACGTGTGTGTATTTGCTTGTGTCTTCTGGTAATTGTCAATAAGTGTGTGAAAAGTTTACATCAATTAAGGCGTTTCAAAGTATTTGAACTTTGAAACGGATGATGTTTGAATCGCACATGGCTTTTGCCACCATCCGCCATTTTGTCCTAGTCGACTCGTACTTTTGCCACCATCCATCATTTTGTCCTAGTCGACTCGTACTTTTGCCACCATCCATCATTTTGTCCTAGTCGACTCGTACTTTTGCCACCATCTACCATTTTGTCCTAGTCGACTCGTACTTTTGCCACCATCCATCATTTTGTCCTAGTCGACTCGTACTTTTGCCACCATCTACCATTTTGTCCTAGTCGACTCGTACTTTTGCCACCATCCATCATTTTGTCCTAGTCGACTCGTACTTTTGCCACCATCCATCATTTTGTCCTAGTCGACTCGTACTTTTGCCACCATCCACCATTTTGTCCTAGTCGACTCGTACATGGCTTTTGCCACCATCCACCATTTTGTCCTAGTCGACTCGTACTTTTGCCACCATCTACCATTTTGTCCTAGTCGACTCGTACTTTTGCCACCATCCATCATTTTGTCCTAGTCGACTCGTACTTTTGCCACCATCCACCATTTTGTCCTAGTCGACTCGTACATGGCTTTTGCCACCATCCACCATTTTGTCCTAGTCGACTCGTACATGGCTTTTGCCACCATCCACCATTTTGTCCTAGTCGACTCGTACATGGCTTTTGCCACCATCCACCATTTTGTCCTAGTCGACTCGTACATGGCTTTTGCCACCATCCATCATTTTGTCCTAGTCGACTCGTACATGGCTTTTGCCACCATCCATCATTTTGTCCTAGTCGACTCGTACTTTTGCCACCATCCACCATTTTGTCCTAGTCGACTCGTACATGGCTTTTGCCACCATCCACGAAGCCGAGACCTATAGGGACGAACAATGGATTGACATGAGCAGCGTCTACTTCGAGCTGGAGGACGTCAATGTTTTACCGAGGAAACTCAAGTTCAAGGTCGTCTTATTGAAGGACTACTACCCGACGACTTTATATGGCTCGTACTTTGGTGAGAATTAAAAAAAAATGTTAGAGACGACAATGGCTATTGGGGGGGGGGGGGGGGGCAATATTTAAGTTGGTAGAGCACCGCCCCTGTGGGAGCAAGACGTGTACAGCTAAGATTTCTCTCCCTTTGTTCTGTTCGCCCAGACTACTGCGCCGAGTCCGTGAGCGTGCTGCAGTACAAATTGTCTCAGATCTTTGTTCTATTCGCCCAGACTACTGCGCCGAGTCCGTGAGCGTGCTGCAGTACAAATTGTCTCAGATCTTTGTTCTATTCGCCCAGACTACTGCGCCGAGTCCGTGAGCGTGCTGCAGTACAAATTGTCTCAGATCTTTGTTCTATTCGCCCAGACTACTGTGCCGAGTCCGTGAGCGTGCTGCAGTACAAATTGTCTCAGATCTTCATCGACTACTGGAGGCAAGTGTCGGCTGACGACTGTCCGGAGCCGCCCCCGCTGCTACAGGAAATGCCAACCACCAGCTACGTGTACACCAAGAACGAGAGGAAGTTTGAGCTCAAGTTCTTCTTCCCGCTCATGTTCCTCGGCATATTCTCCCTCACCACCACCTTCATCGTGGAGGAACGTGAGGGCAGAATTAAGGTAAGGGGCGGGGGAATGGAGGGAAAGAGAGCGTTAATGTTACTGTATTCCCCGAGTAGCATAGGGCCTCAGCCATAGTCCCCCGATTTGTCCGGTCTTCGGCTGTAAGTTCTCGTCCCCCAAGACATCCTTGCAGTGTTTAGTTCTTTCATCTTCCCTAGGGGTTCCCGTCAAGCGCCTGGCGTGTCACATGTGTGTCTGCCTGTCCAAGTGTGTGTCCTACCCAGCGCCACGTTCTGCTCCTTATCTGTACTGGCATGGAATCTTGTCTTGTCCTTCTCCAGATATATTTATGTTAGTCTCTGTCCTGCTGGAATCTTGTCTTTCTCCAGATATATTTATGTTAGGCTCTGTCCTGCTGGAATCTTGTCTTGTCCTTCTCCAGATATATTTATGTTAGTCTCTGTCCTGCTGGAATCTTGTCTTTCTCCAGATATATTTATGTTAGGCTCTGTCCTGCTGGAATCTTGTCTTGTCCCTCTCCAGATATATTTATGTTAGTCTCTGTCCTGCTGGAATCTTGTCTTTCTCCAGATATATTTATGTTAGGCTCTGTCCTGCTGGAATCTTGTCTTGTCCCTCTCCAGATATATTTATGTTAGGCTCTGTCCTGCTGGAATCTTGTCTTGTCCTTCTCCAGATATATTTATGTTAGTCTCTGTCCTGCTGGAATTTTGTCTTGTCCTTCTCCAGATATATTTATGTTAGTCTCTGTCCTGCTGGAATCTTGTCTTGTCCTTCTCCAGATATATTTATGTTAGTCTCTGTCCTGCTACCTGTCCATAATGAGACCATGACGCCATAAGACCATGACGCCATAAGACCATGACGCCATAAGACCTTGACGTCATAAGACCTTGACGTCATTTAACGCTGACGAAATGACCTACTGAAACAATCAGAGCCTGTCTCCCAGGAGTCGATGAAGCTGATGGGACTGAGCGAGTCTATCTACTGGCTGTCGTGGTTTGTGGTCAGCACAACAACTGGGACGGTCATCGCTCTCATGGGCGTCTGCGTCATGTACGTGGGGTACTCGGCCCAGGGTGCGGTGCTACTTGCCTCCCCCATCATCTTTTTTCTAATGGAGATGGTGTTTGTCGGCAACACTATATCAGCTGCCTGTGTCTTCTCTACGGTCATAAACAAAGGTAAAGAAAACAAACTTTAGTCAGGTAAACAAAACAAACTTTAGTCAGGTAAACATACACACTTTAGTCAGGTAAACATACAAACTTTAGTCAGGTAAACTTACACACTTTAGTCAGGTAAACATACAAACTTTAGTCAGGTAAACTTACACACTTTAGTCAGGTAAACATACACACTTTAGTCAGGTAAACATACAAACTTTAGGCAGGTAAACATACAAGCTTTAGTCAGGTAAACATACAAACTTTAGTCAGGTAAACATACAAACTTTAGTCAGGTAAACATACACACTTTGGTCAGGTAAACATACACACTTTAGTCAGGTAAACATACAAACTTTAGTCAGGTAAACATACAAACTTTAGTCAGGTAAACATACACACTTTAGTCAGGTAAACATACACACTTTAGTCAGGTAAACATACACACTTTAGTCAGGTAAACATACAAACTTTAGTCAGGTAAACATACAAACTTTAGTCAGGTAAACATACAAACTTTAGTCAGGTAAACATACACACTTTGGTCAGGTAAACATACACACTTTAGTCAGGTAAACATACAAACTTTAGTCAGGTAAACTTACACACTTTGGTCAGGTAAACATACAAACTTTAGTCAGGTAAACATACACACTTTAGTCAGGTAAACATACAAACTTTAGTCAGGTAAACATACACACTTTAGTCAGGTAAACATACACACTTTAGTCAGGTACACATACACACTTTAGTCAGGTAAACATACACACTTTAGTCAGGTAAACATACACACTTTGGTCAGGTAAACATACAAACTTTAGTCAGGTAAACATACACACTTTGGTCAGGTAAACATACAAACTTTAGTCAGGTAAACATACAAACTTTAGTCAGGTAAACATACACACTTTAGTCAGGTAAACATACAAACTTTAGTCAGGTAAACATACAAACTTTAGTCAGGTAAACATACAAACTTTAGTCAGGTAAACATACACACATTAGTCAGGTAAACATACACACTTTAGTCAGGTAAACATACACACTTTAGTCAGGTAAACATACAAACTTTGGTCAAGTAAACATACAAACTTTAGTCAGGTAAACATACACACTTTAGTCAGGTAAACATACACACTTTAGTCAGGTAAACATACAAACTTTAGTCAGGTAAACATACAAACTCTAGTCAGGTAAACATACAAACTTTAGTCAGGTAAACATACACACATTAGTCAGGTAAACATACACACTTTAGTCAGGTAAACATACAAACTTTAGTCAGGTAAACATACACACATTAGTCAGGTAAACATACAAACTTTAGTCAGGTAAACATACACACATTAGTCAGGTAAACATACAAACTTTGGTAAGGTTTGATCTAGTGGCCTATGAAGATTGAGCCTGTGTTTGCTGGTGTACACAACAGCCAACATCATGTTCCGTATCGTGTTCCGTATCGTGTTCCGCATCATGTTCCGTATCGTGTTCCGCAGGTCGGAACGCGGCAGCCCTGACTGTGGTGGTGTATATCGGAATTGGGCTGGGCTCCACCGCTCTCCTCCCGTACGTGACTAACAGGCTGCAGCTGTACTTGGTGGGCGTGGCCGTCTACTACTTTGGTTTCGCTGTTGAAATAGACGTGTTGGTCGCCAAAGAATTGAAAGGTAAGTTTTTGTATTTAACTATATATTACTTATTTAATCTGTCTTTTTTTTTGGTCTACCTCACCCATGCGGCGTGTGGTTAGTCTACCTCACCCTTGCGGCGTGTGATTAGTCTACCTCACCCCTGCGGCGTGTGATTAACGTACACTGAGGATCTGTGTTACGCTATTTCTCCTATTTGAAACTGTAGTCCAGTTTTCTTTACTTCAAAGTTTTGGCTCCCCAAAGACGCTCTCACTAAATGATGAGCTCTCCCTCCAGCCCACAGACTAGGGTTCTACTCCATGTTCCTCAATGACGAGGCCCCACACCAAACGTTCTTTGACGGGCTTGTTTTGATGGTCCTCAACACCGGCTTCAACATCTTCTGCCTGTGGTACCTCAGCAACGTCACCCCTGGGGAGTATGGCATACCGCAGCCTTATGATTTCCTTTTCTCGGTGAGACATTGCTTGTTTGCTTCACTTAAAATAGGGGGGTGGGGGGGGGGTTGTCGTTGTGGTTGCTATCTTTTCCTGTGCAGAAGGATACAACATTGTAGCATGCTGACTAATGATAAAAAAATATTATGACATGGTGTAGGTTCAGCCTGAGGGTGGGGAGGTAACAGGAGGGTGGAGGGTGAGCAAAAGTTTCGCAGCTGAGGGGTTCGTGTGTGAGTGGGAGAGGATGTACCAGGCGGACCAAATGCTAACTGCAAACAAAACGTAAAACTACAAACTATCCCAAACGACACAATTTCTGTTGGACAACCGAGTCTGTAAACTAAAACGATCCCCACTGCCAACACGGGTGTGAGGAGAATCGAATGGTCCACAGAAAAGCTACTGGTTCCCGCCAGACGTCCACCAGCAGATCCCAGACATGCCTGCAGAGAACCGAACTACATTGAGGACCCGCCTGCAGGGCTGACCGCTGGCATCAAGGTCCGCAACCTGGTCAAGGTAGGGTTACATGTCGTTAGGAGTATACAGGTAGGTTTGTGTATCGTTAAGGAGTATACAGGTAGGTTTGTGTATCGTTAAGGAGTATACAGGTAGGTTTGTGTATCGTTAAGGAGTATACAGGTAGGTTTGTGTATCGTTAAGGAGTATACAGGTAGGTTTGTGTATCGTTACAGGTAGGTTTGTGTATCGTTAAGGAGTATACAGGTAGGTTTGTGTATCGTTAAGGAGTATACAGGTAGGTTTGTGTGACGTTAAGGAGTATACAGGTAAGTTTGTGTATCGTTACAGGTAGGTTTGTGTATCGTTACAGGTAGGTTTGTGTATCGTTACAGGTAGGTTTGTGTATCGTTAGAGGTAGGTTTGTGTATCGTTAAGGAGTGTACAGGTAGGTTTGTGTATCGTTAAGGAGTATACAGGTAGGTTTGTGTATCGTTAAGGAGTATACAGGTAGGTTTGTGTATCGTTAAGGAGTATACAGGTAGGTTTGTGTATCGTTAAGGAGTATACAGGTAGGTTTGTGTATCGTTAAGGAGTATACAGGTAGGTTTGTGTATCGTTAAGGAGTATACAGGTAGGTTTGTGTATCGTTACAGGTAGGTTTGTGTATCGTTAAGGAGTATACAGGTAGGTTTGTGTATCGTTAAGGAGTATACAGGTAGGTTTGTGTGACGTTAAGGAGTATACAGGTAAGTTTGTGTATCGTTACAGGTAGGTTTGTGTATCGTTACAGGTAGGTTTGTGTATCGTTACAGGTAGGTTTGTGTATCGTTAGAGGTAGGTTTGTGTATCGTTAAGGAGTATACAGGTAGGTTTGTGTATCGTTAAGGAGTATACAGGTAGGTTTGTGTATCGTTAAGGAGTATACAGGTAGGTTTGTGTATCGTTAGGAGTACACAGGTAGGTTTGTGTATCGTTAAGGAGTATACAGGTAGGTTTGTGTATCGTTAGGAGTACACAGGTAGGTTTGTGTATCGTTAAGGAGTGTACAGGTAGGTTTGTGAATGGTTAAGTAGTACACAGGTAGGTTTGTGTATCGTTAAGGAGTATACAGGTACTTTGTGTATCGTTAAGGAGTATACAGGTAGTTTGTGTATCGTTAAGGAGTATACAGGTAGGTTTCTGTGACGTTATGTCAAATATGGGTAGGGTTATGTGTTTTTACGGCGCCAGATGAAATCCCATATAGAGCATATGTCGACTGGTCTCTTAAAAATGTGAGATACATATAAATGAGACTTTGTGCATTATTTGTATGCGTGTATTTGGAAATATGTAACGGGGAGTGTGTGGGAGCCGTATGTCTAATTGATATATCGATTTATAAGTCAGGGTGGGTTATGGGTGTAGTTTTAGTTCTGATGGGGTCAAATTTTGTTGCAGGTGTTTGGTCAACATATAGCTGTAGCTGGGGTCAACATGGACCTCTACATGGGGCAGATCACCGTGCTGCTGGGGCATAACGGGGCAGGGAAGACAACTACCATCAACATGATCACAGGTTGTCGAGAAACTACCTCTTATCTGCCGTTTGACTGTGGATAAGAAAACACATTATTCCCAAGCTTCTCTTTTTCTTAACCAGAATATTTGTGTCATGTTTCTTGTCAGGGGAATATTTGTGTCATGTTTCTTGTCAGGGGAATATTTGTGTCATGTTTCTTGTCAGGGGAATATTTGTGTCATGTTTCTTGTCAGGGGAATATTTGTGTCATGTTTCTTGTCAGGGGAATATTTGTGTCATGTTTCTTGTCAGGGGAATATTTGTGTCATGTTTCTTGTCAGGGAAATATTTGTGTCATGTTTCTTGTCAGGGGAATATTTGTGTCATGTTTCTTGTCAGGGGAATATTTGTGTCATGTTTCTTGTCAGGGGAATATTTGTGTCATGTTTCTTGTCAGGGGAATATTTGTGTCATGTTTCTTGTCAGGGGAATATTTGTGTCATGTTTCTTGTCAGGGGAATATTTGTGTCATGTTTCTTGTCAGGGGAATATTTGTGTCATGTTTCTTGTCAGGGGAATATTTGTGTCATGTTTCTTGTCAGGGGAATATTTGTGTCATGTTTCTTGTCAGGGGAATATTTGTGTCATGTTTCTTGTCAGGGGAATATTTGTGTCATGTTTCTTGTCACGGGAATATTTGTGTCATGTTTCTTGTCAGGGGAATATTTGTGTCATGTTTCTTGTCAGGGGAATATTTGTGTCATGTTTCTTGTCAGGGGAATATTTGTGTCATGTTTCTTGTCAGGGGAATATTTGTGTCATGTTTCTTGTCAGGGGAATATTTGTGTCATGTTTCTTATCAGGTTTCCTGCCGGGGAATATTTGTGTCATGTTTCTTGTCAGGGGAATATTTGTGTCATGTTTCTTGTCAGGGGAATATTTGTGTCATGTTTCTTGTCAGTGGAATATTTGTGTCATGTTTATTGTCAGGGGAATATTTGTGTCATGTTTCTTGTCAGGGGAATATTTGTGTCATGTTTCTTGTCAGTGGAATATTTGTGTCATGTTTCTTGTTAGGGGAATATTTGTGTCATGTTTCTTGTTAGGGGAATATTTGTGTCATGTTTCTTGTTAGGGGAATATTTGTGTCATGTTTCTTGTCAGGGGAATATTTGTGTCATGTTTCTTGTCAGGGGAATATTTGTGTCATGTTTCTTGTCAGGGGAATATTTGTGTCATGTTTCTTGTTAGGGGAATATTTGTGTCATGTTTCTTGTCAGGTTTTCTGCCTCCTACAAGTGGAACAACCACAGTTCAAGGTCACGACCTCGCTACCAACACGAGCGAGGCCAGGGAGTTTATCGGTCTGTGCCCACAACACGGGGTCCTCTTCCCTAAGCTCACCTGCTATGAGCATCTCAAGTTCTTTCTCAAGGTAAACTTACCTATCACACACGACAAACATCCAGGTAAACCTACCTGTCACACAAACATCTAGGTAAACCTACCTGTCACACAAACATCTGGGTAAACCTACCTGTCACACAAACATCTAGGTAAACCTACCTGTCACACAAACATCTGGGTAAACCTACCTGTCACACAAACATCTGGGTAAACCTACCTGTCACACAAACATCTAGGTAAACCTACCTGTCACACAAACATCTGGGTAAACCTACCTGTCACACAAACATCTGAAACAAACATCTGGGTAAACCTACCTGTCACACAACAAACATCTGGGTAAACCTACCTGTCACACAACAAACATCTAGGTAAACCTACCTGTCACACAAACATCTAGGTCAACCTACCTGTCACACAACAAACATCTGGGTGAACCTACCTGTCACACAAACATCTGGGTAAACCTACCTGTCACACAAACATCTGGGTAAACCTACCTGTCACACAACAAACATCTGGGTAAACCTACCTGTCACACAAACATCTGGGTAAACCTACCTGTCACACAAACATCTGGGTAAACCTACCTGTCACACAAACATCTGGGTAAACCTACCTGTCACACAACAGACATCTGGGTAAACCTACCTGTCACACAACAAACATCTGGGTAAACCTACCTGTCACACAACAAACATCTAGGTAAACCTACCTGTCACACAAACATCTAGGTAAACCTACCTGTCACACAAACATCTAGGTAAACCTACCTGTCACACAACAAACATCTGGGTAAACCTACCTGTCACACAAACATCTGGGTAAACCTACCTGTCACACAATCATCTGGGTAAACCTACCTGTCACACAACAAACATCTGGGTAAACCTACCTGTCACACAAACATCTGGGTAAACCTACCTGTCACACAAACATCTGGGTAAACCTACCTGTCACACAAACATCTAGGTAAACCTACCTGTCACACAAACATCTGGGTAAACCTACCTGTGACACAAACATCTGGGTAAACCTACCTGTCACACAAACATCTGGGTAAACCTACCTGTCACACAAACATCTAGGTAAACCTACCTGTCACACAAACATCTAGGTAAACCTACCTGTCACACAAACATCTGGGTAAACCTACCTGTCACACAAACATCCGGGTAAACCTACCTGTCACACAAACATCTAGGTAAACCTACCTGTCACACAAACATCTGGGTAAACCTACCTGTCACACAAACATCTAGGTAAACCTACCTGTCACACAACAAACATCTGGGTAAATCTACCTGTCACACAAACATCTGGGTAAACCTACCTGTCACACAAACATCTAGGTAAACCTACCTGTCACACACACATCTGGGTAAACCTACCTGTCACACAAACATCTGGGTAAACCTACCTGTCACACAAACATCTGGGTAAACCTACCTGTCACACAAACATCTGGGTAAACCTACCTGTCACACAAACATCTGGGTAAACCTACCTGTCACACAAACATCTGGGTAAACCTACCTGTCACACAAACATCTGGGTAAACCTACCTGTCACACAAACATCTGAAACAAACATCTGGGTAAACCTACCTGTCACACAACAAACATCTGGGTAAACCTACCTGTCACACAACAAACATCTAGGTAAACCTACCTGTCACACAAACATCTAGGTCAACCTACCTGTCACACAACAAACATCTGGGTAAACCTACCTGTCACACAAACATCTGGGTAAACCTACCTGTCACACAAACATCTGGGTAAACCTACCTGTCACACAACAAACATCTGGGTAAACCTACCTGTCACACAAACATCTGGGTAAACCTACCTGTCACACAAACATCTGGGTAAACCTACCTGTCACACAACAGACATCTGGGTAAACCTACCTGTCACACAACAAACATCTGGGTAAACCTACCTGTCACACAACAAACATCTAGGTAAACCTACCTGTCACACAAACATCTAGGTAAACCTACCTGTCACACAAACATCTAGGTAAACCTACCTGTCACACAACAAACATCTGGGTAAACCTACCTGTCACACAAACATCTGGGTAAACCTACCTGTCACACAATCATCTGGGTAAACCTACCTGTCACACAACAAACATCTGGGTAAACCTACCTGTCACACAAACATCTGGGTAAACCTACCTGTCACAAACATCTGGGTAAACCTACCTGTCACACAAACATCTAGGTAAACCTACCTGTCACACAAACATCTGGGTAAACCTACCTGTGACACAAACATCTGGGTAAACCTACCTGTCACACAAACATCTGGGTAAACCTACCTGTCACACAAACATCTAGGTAAACCTACCTGTCACACAAACATCTAGGTAAACCTACCTGTCACACAAACATCTGGGTAAACCTACCTGTCACACAAACATCCGGGTAAACCTACCTGTCACACAAACATCTAGGTAAACCTACCTGTCACACAAACATCTGGGTAAACCTACCTGTCACACAAACATCTAAGTAAACCTACCTGTCACACAACAAACATCTGGGTAAACCTACCTGTCACACAAACATCTGGGTAAACCTACCTGTCACACAAACATCTGGGTAAACCTACCTGTCACACAAACATCTAGGTAAACCTACCTGTCACACAAACATCTGGGTAAACCTACCTGTCACACAAACATCTAAGTAAACCTACCTGTCACACAAACATCTGGGTAAACCTACCTGTCACACAAACATCTGGGTAAACCTACCTGTCACACAAACATCTGGGTAAACCTACCTGTCACACAAACATCTGGGTAAACCTACCTGTCACACAAACATCTGGGTAAACCTACCTGTCACACAAACATCTGGGTAAACCTACCTGTCACACAAACATCTGGGTAAACCTACCTGTCACACAAACATCTGGGTAAACCTACCTGTCACACAAACATCTGGGTAAACCTACCTGTCACACAAACATCTGGGTAAACCTACCTGTCACACAACAAACATCTACGTAAACCTACCTGTCACACACTTCAAATATTAAGGTCCGTCTAGTCCACCTTTGATACGAGTAATGTGATTTACTCATCAGCTCAAGGGCAAATACTCTGCCGAAGGTGATGAAGAGATTTACAAAGATCTGGATCTGATTGGTCTAGGGGGGGAAAAACTCTCCCAGTCCTCAACCATCTCAGGCGGTCAGCAGCGGAAACTGTCTCTAGCCTGTGCTTTTGTTGGCGGGACGGAGGTAATGTTGGTGCTTTTGTTGGAGGGACGGAGGTAATGTTGGTGCTTTTGTTGGAGGGACGGAGGTAATGGTGGTGCTTTTGTTGGAGGGACGGAGGTAATGGTGGTGCTTTTGTTGGAGGGACGGAGGTAATGGTGGTGCTTTTGTTGGCGGGACGGAGGTAATGTTGGTGCTTTTGTTGGAGGGACGGAGGTAATGTTGGTGCTTTTGTTGGAGGGACGGAGGTAATGGTGGTGCTTTTGTTGGAGGGACGGAGGTAATGTTGGTGCTTTTGTTGGAGGGACGGAGGTAATGTTGGTGCTTTTGTTGGAGGGACGGAGGTAATGTTGGTGCTTTTGTTGGAGGGACGGAGGTAATGTTGGTGCTTTTGTTGGAGGGACGGAGGTAATATCGGTGCTTTTGTTGGAGGGACGGGAGTAATGTTGGTGATTATTTTTTTCTTTGTTGTGGAGTTGCAATTGTTTCGTTGCTTTTTTATTCTAATTTTTGCCATTACACAGCTGGTGTTTCTGGACGAGCCATCGACCGGCCTTGACCCCGCCGCCAGACAGGAAATGTGGGCTTTCCTAAAGAAAATGAGAGAAGGTCGAACCATCCTTTTAACGACCCATTACATGGACGAGGCAGATGTACTGGGCGACAGAATCGCCATCATGGCGGAGGGGAGAGTTAAATGCTGCGGCACACCCATGTTTTTAAAGAGAGTTTATGGTGAGTAAATTAGATGGTTCAGTGTTGTAGCAACCCTTGTTTTTAAAGAGGGTTTATGGTGAGTAAATTAGATGGTTCAGTGTTGTAGCACACTCATGTTTTTAAAGAGAGTTAATGGTGAGTAAATTAGATGGTTCAGTGTTGTAGCAACCCTTGTTTTTAGAGAGAGTTTATGGTGAGTAAATTAGATGGTTCGGTGTTGTAGCACACTCATGTTTTTAATGAGAGTTTATCGTGAGTAAATTAGATGGTTCAGTGTTGTAGCACACACTCTTTAAAAACACTGCTGTAAATTTGTTTTAATCTAAGTTTTGCTGGCTTAAAATGTACATTTTAAAATACAAAAAAAAAAATATGAACGTTGAGTAAAATTGGCGATGCCTTCTGTACTTAATGATGTCTACCAAGGCTGTATGGCGAACCTTGGTTCCCGTCCGATAATCCAGTCTCAAATCTCGCTCTGTGGTACATACTTTAGGTACAGGCTATAAGCTGCGCATTGTAAAAGACGAGGGCTGTAGGAGGGACAGTGTTACCATGGAGATTCTTGAACACCTGCCTGACGCCATCTGCACGGTGAGTCATCAGAGGCTATATCGTCTGTGGTCAGATCTTTGGTCAGATCTTTGGTCAGATCTTTGTTCGAGTATGATCTCTTCGGTGATTGGGTTTGAGAAGATATTCTAAGTAGTCATATATACATATATATATACAGGTAGGTTTGTGTGTGTTTACCTAGGGTGAAACTAGATCTGAGATCGACTACGTGTGTTTGTGTGTGTGTTTACCTAGGGTGAAACTAGATCAGAGATCGACTACGTGTGTTTGTGTGTTTGTGTGTTTACCTAGGGTGAAACTAGATCAGAGATCGACTACGTGTGTTTGTGTGTTTACCTAGGGTGAAACTAGATCAGAGATCGACTACGTGTGTTTGTGTGTTTACCTAGGGTGAAACTAGATCAGAGATCGACTACGTGTGTTTGTGTGTTTGTGTGTTTACCTAGGGTGAAACTAGATCAGAGATCGACTACGTGTGTTTGTGTGTTTGTGTGTTTACCTAGGGTGAAACTAGATCAGAGATCGACTACGTGTGTTTGTGTGTTTACCTAGGGTGAAACTAGATCAGAGATCGACTACGTGTGTTCGTGTTTACCTAGGGTGAAACTAGATCAGAGATCGACTACGTGTGTTCGTGTTTACCTAGGGTGAAACTAGATCAGAGATCGACTACGTGTGTTCGTGTTTACCTAGGATGAAACTAGATCAGAGATCGACTACGTGTGTTCGTGTTTACCTAGGGTGAAACTAGATCAGAGATCGACTACGTGTGTTCGTGTTTACCTAGGGTGAAACTAGATCAGAGATCGACTACGTGTGTTTGTGTGTTTACCTAGGGTGAAACTAGATCAGAGATCGACTACGTGCTACCAGAGAACAAAGAACATCAGTACCCGGCTCTGCTGGAGGTGCTGGAGGACCAGGCCATGAGACTCAACATCTTGGGCTACGGCCTGAGTGCCACATCCATGGAGGACGTCTTTGTGAAGTAAGGCAGGCTAGGCTATTTGACGTCTTTGTGAAGTAAGGCAGGCTAGGATATTTGACGTCTTTGTGAAGTAAGGTAGGCTAGGCTATTTGACATCTTTGTGAAGTAAGGCAGGCTAGGCTATTTGACGTCTTTGTGAAGTTAGGTAGGCTAGGCTGTTTGATGTCTTTGTATCCTTATATAATATTGTATTGGTATATATAATATATAGAAGAATATGCGAAAGCAGCTGGGCACACATGGGCACAGATAAAGGGGTCAGCCCAAAACCGAGTCCGCTGGAGATGTGTGGTTGCAGCCCTTTGCTCCCCAGGGGCCACAAAGGAATGATGATATATATATATATATATATATATATATATATATATATATATATATATATATATATATATATATATATATATATATATATATATTGCGTCGTTACAAAATATTGTATTGGTGTATATATTATTATATTGTGTCATCTATAATATAATCGGCTAGGTAGTGTGTCAGTCATTTATTCCTTCCGTCCTTCCGACATCGTCCTTCCGACCGTCCTTCCGACATCGCTGTAGATTTTTTTGAACCATAAAAGTTCACACCGATTGCCGTGATTTTACTCGCATACAGGTGTCTTATTATAAGTAATGGAGTAGGGTTTATTTATAAACGACTTAAATTTTTTTATGGTCGGCAAAGCTTTTGCATACATCAACAAAGAACGTGAAGAAAATTTTAAATACACGCACATGTCAAACAATATTTTCGCTCATATGCTTAGAAAAAGCCCCCCGAAGATATGCCTGTAAGAAACTCTGTAGACAAGGCTCTCTTTGAGTGCGGACATCAGGGAGAGCGTAATTTGATAAAGTGTTTGTGTTTGAGATTGAGTTTGCGTTTTTGAGTTTGTGTTTCTGTTTTCTTTTGTGATTGTAATTTTTTGCGTTTCCGTTTTGCGTTTACGTTTACGTGTGCGTTGTGAATGCGTTTGCTTTGTGTTCGCTTTTTCGTTGGAGTTTGCGTTTGTTTACGCTTTTTTCTGTTTTGTTGTGTTTGCGTTTTTGTTTGAGTTTGCGTTGCGTCTTTTTGCGTTTGTGTGTGTGTGTTTGTATTTGTGTTTGCGTTTTCGTGTCAAGTTGTGCTTGTGTTTGCGCTTGTGTTTTTCTGTTTGCCTTTGTGTCTGCGTTTGCGTTGTGTTTGCATTTTTGTTTGATTATGCGTTTGCGTTTGTTTGCGTTTTTATTTGTGTTTGCGTTACGTTTGTATTTGTGTGTTGCATTTGTGTTGTGCTTGTGTTTCGATGTCGTTATATAGTATTATATCGGTGGATATAATATCGTGTTTCCATCTTTTCCTAGAGTAGGTGCGGGAGAGAGAGCGGAAGACGTCATCGAAGAAAGTATCAGGTAAGTCTTTGAAAGACACGGTATCAGGTAAGTCGTTGAAAGACACGGTATCAGGTAAGTCTTTGAAAGACACGGTATCAGGTAAGTCTTTGAAAGAGACGGGCCAAGCACAGGACCCAGAACCTTATCACGTGACTACAGATTTTTTTGGTCTACATCAACTACATGTTAAGTCGCAGGCTCTGGTCTGTCGTTGTAGTCAGGACGGTAACAGCTACTAACAGCTGACTGACACAATGACATCAGCTGACACAATGACATCAGCTGACTGACACAATGACATCAGCTGACTGACACAATGACATCAGCTGACACAATAACATCAGCTGACTGACACAATGACATCAGCTGACACAATGACATCAGCTGACACAATGACATCAGCTGACAGTGCTGTGTTTGACTACGTTTGACTGTGTTTGTTGGCAGACTTTGCTGCTGGATTCCCCGTCCACAGCCTCCGCCCACAACTACCCCCCCCCCCTCCCCACCACAGCCCCCCCCCCAACCCCTCACAAAAAAATTCCCTAGAGAGCTCTAACTTAAATATGATATTACTGTCATCTTTACAGAGAGAGATCGACCTTAAAATTCTCTATAGATCTGCTAGCGTCAGGTGGGTTTCATTATAAACTTCTTGTACTTTTAGCGTGGCAATGTGTACTGATCTCCAATGTCAAAGTGTGTAGATGTTAGATTGTTTATATCCCGTGACACAGTGTGTAAATGTTAAATTAGTTATATCCCGTGACACAGTGTGTAGATGTATAACTTTGTATGTCATGAGCTCGCGCCGCCCAACAAATTGTGAATGGAATTATGGATCCACAGAAAAACTGTTCGGGAAATTTATGGAGTCTAAAAACAACGAAAGAGCTACCCTCTTCTTCCAGCAGTTGAAGGGAATTTTCATCAAGAAGTTGACCCTGTTCCGGCGTAACCCGCTGTCGTCGTGTCTGCTGCTGGCGGTGCCCGTGGTGGTGGTGCTGCTGGGCGTGTACGGGGACATCGCCCGCCAGGTCACCTACGTGCCCCCCCTCGTCTTTAACCTTGACCGATTCTCCGGGCTTGTCGTGCCCATCTGGACCAATGAAAACACGTCCCTGGACCTGGTGGAAGCCTACAAGAAACAGTTTCGGTTCGCCAAGTTCCCAAAGCTCCTGACGGTAAGTGTGACGTCAGGACGGTTAGTGGGATGGTTAATGTGACGTCATGAAGGCTAGTGTTTCGTTCTGATGGTAAGTGTGACGTCCTGACGATCAGAATGACGTTCTGACGGTTATGATGGTTAGTATGACGTCACTAATAAGGTATGAAAGAAGGTCGTGTTTAAAGTTTAGAGCACCTACGACGTGGCGAACTTACTAGAGGCCAGTACACTTATAGATCGGAAAAACTTGCAAGATTTCAGTTGGTAGGGACAGATATACTCTATTGTATCTGCACATAACACCGCCATTATGTCATGGGTTTATCCAAGTCTATACCTTGATATATAGACTACAACCACACATCTACTGTCATTGAAAACTGTCGACGTACATTCTCCCCCCCCCCCCACTACCACCACCGTTTTGTTACGGAACGACAGCAACAGAAAACTGTCGACGTACATTCTCCCCCCCCCCTACCACCACCGTTTTGTTACAGAACGACACCAACTACCACCACCGTTTTGTTACAGAACGACACCAACTACCACCACCGTTTTGTTACAGAACGACACCAACAGAAAACTGTCGACGTACATTCTCCCCTCCCCCACCACCGTTTTGTTACAAAACGACACCAACAGAAAACTGCCGACGTACATTCTCCCCTCCCCCCCCCCCCCCTACCACCACCGTTTTGTTACAGAACGACACCAACAGAAAACTGTCGACGTACATTCTCCCCCCCCCCCCACCACCACCGTTTTGTTACAGAACGACAGCAACAGGTACTTCCTGCAGTACGCCAAACAAAACGGCAAGGAATGTTACGAAATGAAAATGGTTTTTGGTGTCAAGTTTGATCCTCCCAGGCCGACTGTGTTGTTCTTCCAAGGCCAGATCGTTCAGGCACAGGGCATTGCGGTCAGTATAGGCAGAAAGATGGAAGGGGGGGGGGGGGTCCAGAGGCGTAGAGAGTAAGGAGGGCGGGGGATGGGGTACATATATCCCCGGGCGCCGACCCTAGGGTGCGTCAAAATGGGTTGAACAAAAAATTAAAAGCACATTTTAGCTGCAGTTTTGCATTATGAATATAAAAAATATTTGGGCGGCGCCAGATTGAAAGATTGTCCCCGGGCGCCGTAAAGGGTCGCTACGCCCCTGGGGCTGGGGGGGGGGGGGGTTAAGTGTAGACAGGCACAGAGTATAGTGGTAAGGGGGGGGGGATGGGAGGGTATTATGTATACATTTGGTGGTGGTGATCTAGATTTGGGGTTTCAGCATGCTGGGATGCGTGTATGACTGTCCTTTATGTCCGACTACTGAGATGACCTTCTGTAGGTCACACTACTGACCTGACCTTCTGTAGGTCACACTACTGACCTGACCTTCTGTAGGTCACACTACTGACCTGACCTTCTGTAGGTCACACTACTGACCTGACCTTAGGTAGGTCACACTACTGACCTTCTGTAGGTCACACTACTGACCTTCTGGAGGTCACACTACTGACATGACCTTCTGTAGGTCACACTACTGACATGACCTTCTGTAGGTCACACTATTAACCTTCTGTAGGTCAAACTACTGACATGACCTTCTGTAGGTCACACTATTGACATGACCTTCTGTAGGTCACACTACTGACATGACCTTCTGTAGGTCACACTACTGACATGACCTTCTGTAGGTCACACTACTGACATGACCTTCTGTAGGTCACACTATTGACCTTCTGTAGGTCACACTACTGACTCGACCTTCTGTAGGTCCAGCTGCTGATTAACGCCCAAGTGGAAGACGCCCTGGGCGCAGATTTCGCCGTCGAGACGGGTGTGACGTTGTACGAGCGGCCAGTGGAGAGGGCAAGGTCGACCTTCGAGTACCAGACTATGCTGGGGATCAGCTTCGCCATGGCCTTTATCCCAGTCTTGTTCATCAATAGTCTCATCTCGGAGCGGGCAGTAGGTCCTGGTTTTCTTATATCACAGGGGCCGGGCAGTAGGTCCTGGTTTTCTTATATCATTGGGAGCGGGCAGTAGGTCTATATTTACTTATCCCAAGATCTGTGAACCCCTTTATCCCAAGACCTGTGAACCCCCTTATCCCAAGACCTGGTAAACCCCCTTATCCCAAGACCTGTGAACTCCCTTATCCCAAGACCTGTAAACCCCCTTATCCCAAGACCTGTGAACCCCCTTATCCCAAGACCTGTGAACCCCCTTATCCCAAGACCCGTGTACCCCCTTATCCCAAGACCCGTGAACCCCCTTATCCCAAAAAATGTGAGCCCCCTTATCCTAATACCCGTGTAACCCCCCCCCCCCCCTTATCGTAAAACCTGTGTACCCCCTTATCCCAAGACATGTGAACCCCCTTATCCCAAGACCTGGTAAACCCCCTTATCCCAAGACCTGTGAACTCCCTTATCCCAAGACCTGTAAACCCCCTTATCCCAAGACCTCTAAACACCCTTATCCCAAGACCTGTGTACCCCTTATTCCAACACCTATGTACCCCCTTATCCCAAGACATGTGAACCCCCTTATCCCAAGACCTGTGAACCCCCTTATCCCAAGACCTGTAAACCCCCTTATCCCAAGACATGTGAACCCCCCTTATCCCAAGATTTGTGAACCCCCTTATCCCAACACCTGTGAACCCCCTTATCCAAAGACCCGTGTAAAACCCCCTTATCCCAAGACCTGTGTACCCCTTATCCCAAGACCTGTGTACCCCCCTATCTCAAGACCTGTGTACCCCCTTATCCCGTGATCTGTGAACCCCCTTATCCCGTGACCTGTGTACCCCCTTATCCCAAGACCTGTGAACCCCCTTATCCCAAGACCCGTGTATCCCTAGACAGGCGCCAAGCTCCTACAAGAGATGAGCGGCGTCCACCCCCTGGCCTACTGGCTGGGCACGTTCGCCTTTGACTTCCCGGTGTTCCTGATGGTGGTTGCGCTGATCATCTGCGCCCTGAACGTCAACCCCTACATCTTCATCATGAACAACCGCTGGCTGGTCACCTTGACCCTGGCCACGGTCTACGGGCTGGCGACCTTCCCCTTCCTCTACTTCCTGCAGAACTCTTTCACGACGCCGTCACGTGGTCTGCTCGTCATCCTCATCGTTAACATCGTCATCGGTAAGTCAGGTCAGGTCAGGTGGTGGTAGATAATGATTGCTACAGTAGTGGTGGTGGTAGATAATGATTGCTACAGTAGGCGTGGTGGTGGTAGATAATGATTGCTACAGTAGTGGTGGTTGTAGATAATGATTGCTACAGTAGTGGTGGTGGTAGATAATGATTGCTACAGTAGTGGTGGTGGTAGATAATGATTGCTACAGTAGGCGTGGTGGTGGTAGATAATGATTGCTACAGTAGTGGTGTTGGTGGTAGATAATGATTGCTACAGTAGGCGTGGTGGTGGTGGTAGATAATGATTGCTACAGTAGTGGTGGTGGTAGATAATGATTGCTACAGTAGTGGTGGTGGTGGTAGATAATGATTGCTACTGCAGGCGTGGTGGTGGTAGATAATGATTGCTACAGTAGGCGTGGTGGTGGTGGTAGATAATGATTGCTACAGTAGTGGTGGTGGTAGATAATGATTGCTACTGCAGGCGTGGTGGTGGTAGATAATGATTGCTACAGTAGTGGTGGTGGTGGTAGATACTGATTGCTACAGTAGTGGTGGTGGTAGATAATGATTGCTACAGTAGTGGTGGTGGTGGTAGATAATGATTGCTACAGTAGTGGTGGTGGTAGATAATGATTGCTACTGCAGGCGTGGTGGTGGTAGATAATGATTGCTACAGTAGTGGTGGTGGTGGTAGATAATGATTGCTACAGTAGTGGTGGTGGTAGATAATGATTGCTACAGTAGGCGTGGTGGTGGTAGATAATGATTGCTACAGTAGTGGTGGTGGTAGATAATGATTGCTACAGTAGTGGTGGTGGTAGATAATGATTGCTACTGCAGGCGTGGTGGTGGTAGATAATTATTGCTACAGTAGTGGTGGTGGTAGATAATGATTGCTACAGTAGGCGTGGTGGTGGTAGATAATGATTGCTACAGTAGTGGTGGTGGTAGATAATGATTGCTACAGTAGTGGTGGTGGTAGATAATGATTGCTACAGTAGGCGTGGTGGTGGTAGATAATGATTGCTACAGTAGTGGTGGTGGTCGATAATGATTGCTACAGTAGGCGTGGTGGTTTTAGATAATGATTGCTACAGTAGTGGTGGTGGTAAGTTATGATAATTTATACCAGGGTTTTTAAACACTGACATTCTTTCAACCCCCCCCCCCTCCTATTATATCCTATATCGTTCAGTAGCTACCTTGTACGTAAAAAAAATAGTAACACATTACTAGTTGACCGGATACGTTATAGCGACAAAAGGGGTGGGGTAGTTTTGGGATTGGATGAGTTGCGTTTGGGGTCTGGGTTAGGGGGTAGGGCTTGGTAATTACCAGAGTTAATGTTAAAGATATGAGAATAATGATAGAGGTCGACAGGGATATTGATGTGATAAGTACAACTCTAATATATTCTCTAAGGAGGGCGTCATTGATCAGGGGGTAATGTGCTAGACCCATATATGTATATGTGTGTTTCTATGTGTGGTTGTGTATCTGTGTGTGTGCTCGTGTGCGTGTATGGGTGTGTACATATACTAGTCGCTAGTCTCTCCCCCCCCCCTCCCCACCACCCCCCACAGTTTGAGCCCTTACACATCACCGGACTACCCCCCCCCCCCCGTCCCAATTTCTTTCATTCATTTTTCCTGCAGGTATCGCTATTGGCACAGTGATTGGTTTTTTCAAGCTGGGGGGCGTGGCCATTAAGGGCCATTGGGCCGTGTGGGACCAGGTGTGTAGTTTCGTGTCCCCCAACTACCTGCTGTCTGGGATGCTCATCGTCATGATGCTGCAAGTACCGTATGATGCCGTTGGTAAGGTGCTAAGGTGCTCAGCCGACTTTGTCTAGCCGTATGATGCCGTTGGTAAGGTGCTAAGGTGCTCAGCCGACTTTGTCTAGCCGTACCATGCCGTTGGTAAGGTGCTAAGGTGCTAATGTGCTCAACCTACTATGTCTAGCCGTACGATGCCGTACAAAAGTCTGCCAGCTCTCATGTCTGCAGGCATCATCGTGTGGCCGATAAGAATTGACCATTAGCTTGCAGGGGTCTCCAAACTTTTCAGCCCGAGGGCCGCATTGACTATCAGATAGCAGTTCGGGGGCCGAGAACACACTTGAGGTCCAAATAAAAAGAAATCAAAACATGGATGTTGTTTTTCAGAGGCGTAGCGACCCTTCCCGGCGCTCGGGGACAAACTTTTCGATTTTTTGCACCCCCCCCCCTCAAACTTTCGATTTGCACCCCCCCCCCCCCCTCGAGATTTCGATTTGCACCCCCCCCCCCCCCTCGAGATTTCGATTTGCACCCCCCCCCCCATTCAAACTTTCGATTTTCACCCCCCTCAACCTTTCAATTTATTTTTCCAACCCATTTTGGCGCCCCTAAGGTCGGCGCCCGGGGACATGACAAGTTTAGATCTGAAAGCCTTTATGTGGGTGTATAAATCAGAAACTACATTTTCTTTCCCTTGTAATTTTAGGTTCAGAAAATTTAAATGACTAGTTATGTCTGCAGCAAAGGCCAATTTCCATACCCACTCTTCATCAGACAATAATGGCTGTGGCTTGCCTTTACTTTCCAGGAAGTAACCTATTTCCTTTCTTAACTTAAATACTCTGCTAAGAGCTTTCTCACAACTTAGCCATCTTATTGCTGTGTAATATGGTAAATCCTGCGATACTGTGTCTGTTTCTTTCAACATGTCTCTGAACTGTCTATGGTTGAGGCCATGTGACCTTATCAAATTCATCATCTTCACCACAGGATTCATTACATAGCTAATGTCCATATATTTAGCACACAAAGCTTGCTGGTGAATAATACAGTGCAGGAACATTGGTTCTTGAATGTTTTTCTGATTACACATCTGCTTCACTTGTCCAACCAAGCCTTTCTTTATGCCACTCATGTTCGTTCCTCCATCCACAGTCAGGCAACTGAGATTAGTCCATTCCAAGTTATAATCAGCAAATGTTTTTTTTCAACTCATTGAATATATCCTCTCCGGTAACAGTGTCATACATGCTATGTAGAGAAGCCAGCTCTTGTGTTATGTTCATTTCTTCATCCACACCTCTAATGAACACAAGAAGTTGAGAGGTGGAACAGCTGTCCAGCGATTCATCCATTGCAATTGAAAAATGGCAAAACCTGCTTGCATGTTTCGTTATTTGAGTCACAATGTTTTCACCCATGTCTGCAACACGGCGGGCGATTGTATTTGCACCCAAAGCTACATTTTCAAATTGTTTTGACTTTTCTGGGCAAAGTTCCTCAGCCACCTTCATCAAACATTCCTTCACTACTTCACCATCTGTAAACGGTTTGCCACTTTTAGCCAGGACATAGGCAACATTATAACTGGCCTTTGTTAAGGCTTCATTTTCATTTGAGGATTTATTGATCAACGTCCTCTGAGGTGTGAGTTGATTTTTTAATTTAGAATATGTTTTGGCACGGACTTTACCCTCCAACTGTACATATTTACCCTGATGTTTGCTTTGATGATGACGGCGCAGGTTGTATTCTTTCATCACAGCCACGGTTTCATTGCAAATCAGACACAGTGCTTTATCTCCGGATTTTATGAAGAAGTATTTCAAATTCCATTCTTCTTGAAATTGCCGACACTCATCGTCTATTTTCCTTTTCTTCTTCTCGGCCATCGATGAGAGCTAAAAATAAATGAATTCAACGTGAAAAAAAAAGTGAAACACGATATCGCTTAAAAAAAAACACCTGATTATGCGATGCCCAAAGATGCTGTAGGCCTCAGTTTACGCTGATTACCCCTTGGTTACGACCTAGCTAGGTGTAAGAGGCGTCGTGGGGCCTAAGATGAAACCTTTGCAGGGCTGTACTCAAACGCTTCCGAAATTTTCATGGCGATCGGATGAAAGATGTCGTAATGCGTAATAATTACAAAAACGTTTTTTTTATATGTGTCAGCTCAAGCGTTGGATAACCTCCTGATTTAGGGGCCATCCACAACATGTCACATTTTTTAAACAACTCACAAAAAGCATGAACCTCGCCCCTAAATGACGTCATTTGGTAACAGTAAATGACTATAAATGGTGTTCAATTTATTTATTTACTAATGGTTAACCTTTTCTAAACAATATAAAAATTATCCCACCTTGTTTGTTCTGTGAATCAGATGCACCAAATACTATGCAAGTAAAAATTTGTCTGCTGACCAGTGCTTGCTAGTGTCTGACAAAATTTGAAGTGGCGAATACGCGGTTAGGAAGTTGACAAACGATACATTTATCTCTATTCGATACTTGCGATGCTAGAAAGAGGGGTGGGATGGGGGTCGGCTCGGGAAAAAACATGAAAAAGACAACAAAGCGCCGATGTACGCCAGAAGTTTGGGATGGTACTTTTCCAAAAGTCAATTATAAAACTTTCTCAGGGGAGATAATTCAAAGTATAGGCACTACAAGCTTACTATGACATTTCTTGTAAAAGTAAAAACAAGTAAACGTATGTAAAACCTAAGTTTCTAGTATTATGTTATTTTTGATAATTTGTAGGATACAGAATAGTACAGGATAGAAGCTATACGAAAATCACAAACACATATTTTACATTGAAAATGTACAAAGGACTTCGGGCCCCTAACCAATGGCACAAAGAAGGAACGCACATCATGAAAGCCCACTATATTTCTAGCGGCTTCTCGAGCTAGAGACTTTGTTGTTGTTTTTTTCAAAGAATTGTGCCGACGACAGCGTGGTTTATTTTAGAAGTAAGAGAGCTCGGATGAAAGCCCACTACATATCTAGCGGCTTCTCAAGCTAAAGTTTTTTTTTTAAAAGAATTATGCCGACGTCAGTGTGTTTGATTGTAGGTTTTTTTTCTACCTAAATAATAAAAAAACTGGTTTCGGCAGATATGTTTGGGTTTTTATTGCTGAGGACGGCAAAACAAATAAAAATGTCCGTAACTTTTTCCGCAGCTAAAAAGATGTCCGCGGGCCGGATAAAACAGCCTCGCGGGCCGCATCTGGCCCGCGGGCCGTAGTTTGGAGACCCCTGAGCTTAGGTATCACCAATTAGCATTATAATTTCATTGTATCATATGTCTATCACATTTCGAACCTGTCTAAATATCATTGTATATCACCTGTCTTAATTTGATTACACCTCTTCATGAATGTTATTCTATCACATGCTTGAATGTCATTGTATATCACCTGTCTGAATGTCAATCTACCACAGATGGCTTCCAGTTTCTCTTCTCACGCGATCACAACTTCCTGACAGAAAACAGCTACAAACTTTTGTGTCAGGCGGCCGTGGCCTGGGTGTTGGTCATCTTGCTGGACTACAAGGTCCATAGGTCATTCTGGTAGGTTGGTCATCTTGTTGGACTAAAAGGTCCATAGGTCATTCTGGTAGGTTGGTCATCTTGCTGGACTACAAGGTCCATAGGTCATTCTGATATTTATATATATATATATATATATATATATATATATATATATATATATATATATATATATATATATATATATATATATATATATATATATATATATATATATATATATATATATATATATATTTATATATATATATATATATATATATATATATATATATATATATATATATATATATATATATATATATATATATATATTTTTATATATATATATATATATATATATATATATATATATATATATATATATATATATATATATATATATATATACTCTTAAAACAGCAGAAGACGTATCACATTGGTAGGGTAGATAACATTGAATATTGTAACGCCAGGTACTTGATCGTGTGGCTCTTGAGGCGACCGTTAAAAAAATGGACGGGTCATCCAGACAAAACCCCGTTGGAGGAGGACAGTGACGTCACAAAGGAGAGAAAACGGGTGAAAGACACGCAGAAGGAAACATTACTACAGACTGGTAGCGTGGTGGTCTTGTGCTACGTTGTGTTCAGTGTGTTGTTGTGTTGTGTTTAATAGTGAAGAATGGTCAGACTCTAGTGCAGAAGAGAAGCACACATTTTTATATTGTTCAACATTCCTTTGTATTTTCTATATCTCCACCGTCTGCCCATGTCCCTACAATGTTGGTGGTTTCATATCTCCACCGTCTGCCCTACAATGTTGGTGGTTTCATATCTCCACCGTCTGCCCATGTCCCTACAATGTTGGTGGTTTCATATCTCCACCGTCTGCCCATGTCCCTACAATGTTGGTGGTTTCATATCTCCACCATCTGCCCATGTCCCTACAATGTTGGTGGTTTCATATCTCCACCGTCTGCCCATGTCCCTACAATGTTGGTGGTTTCATATCTCCACCGTCTGCCCATGTCCCTACAATGTTGGTGGTTAGTAGTATATTAGGTCCCTTTTGGGTCGTATGGGTGAAGGAGCCATGGGTGAGCAGGAGCAGGAGCAGGAGCAGGATGCGGAACAAAGGATATATAGTAAAATACTCGCCCACCTGGCGGAGGGTGAAGGAGCCGGCGGGACAATGAGATATAGTAAAATACTCACCCAGCGGGGTGAGGGTGGGTGAGGGTGAAGGAGCAGGCGCAGGGTGAAGGAGCCGCAGGCGCAATGACATATAGTAAAATACTCACCCACCTGGGTGAGCAGGTGGGTGAGGGTGAAGGAGCCGCAGGCGCAAAGGCATATAGTAAAATACTCACCCACCCTAGGGTGGGTGAGCAGGTGAGGGAGTAGGTCAGTAGGTCACCACCGGTGACCTTGTGACGTAATCAGTGACCTAATTACGTAATTTTAACGAGTTTTTTAATTAGTTTTAAATTTTAATTAATTTTTGACCTAGTTACGTAATTTTAATGAGTTTTTTAATTAGTTTGAATTTAATTTTTAAGTTTTAATTAATTTTTTATTGACGAGTTACGTAATTTGATTATTTGTTTCATTTTTAATTATTTTTAAAAATTTTAATTTTTAATTAGTTACGTAATTTGATTTTAATTACTTTGTATTTTTTAAAGTTTAATTTTTTAAATTTTAATTTTTAATTTTAATTAATTTTTTTTTTTTTTTTATTTTTTTATTAACGAGTTACGTAATTTGATTATTTGTTTGTTTTTAAATTTTATTTTTAATTGTTGTTTACTTGTTGTTTATTTGTTTGGTTTAATTCATTTTAATTAGTTTGATTTTAATTACTTTGTTTAATTTATTTATTTGATATATTTCTTTTCTTTGTTGCATGGTGTTTTAAATTCTCCCCTACAACGACCGTGTACAAAAAACAGGTTAAATTCTCCACCACAACGAACGTTATAAACATAGAACATTCATTTAATCACATCTGTTACTTAGCGATCCGCGATCCTTTGTTTTTGACACGCGCTCCTCGTTTTTTAATGGGAATGTATTGATCGCACCCACGGGCCATCACACCTAATTAATTTGGTCACGCCTCGTGGGTTTATGGGTTGTTCACGTCGTGTGTCGTTTTAAGGAGTTAGTGTTGGCCGCGGTACGAGCTGTTTGGCTCGCTGTTGAGAGTTGGACAGTAGGTGTGTCGGTCACGTATCGGGGTTGTGCAGTTTGTCTGTTGGTCGCTGATGGGGTGTCGCTCGGTATAGTTTGGTTGTTGTGTGCTTTCTTATAATGATTCGTCAAATTGTCAAGTCATGTAAATACTTTCCCGCAAGTTGTGCAGGAATGTCTTTGTCGGCCGTGAACAGAGTCGTGATGTCGTGTCAAATTTTTTTTAAGGCCGAATACCCGGTCACAGATCTCGCATGTGAAGCGGGTCATGGCTGGCTGGCTGGTTGATTGGGCGGCTTCCATTATTGACGTGGTGTCTAGTGTGTGGATGCTTGGGTAGGTTGGTGGCTGTAGAATAAAAATAAAATAAATACATAAAATAAAAATCATAAAATAAAATACATACTTAAAACAAAATTAAAAATGAAACGTACCTATGAGATTGAACGTGTAAGCTGAACGTGAAGGTAGGTGTATGTGGAGATCCGAAGTGGTGTAGTTGGATGTAGCTGGATCCTTTGGTTCAGTGGATGCCTCAGGGATGGGTAGGTAGCTCACTGGTTGTCTTGTTGGGTCGGTTGTACACTAAAAAAGAAAATTCAATTGACTACTTATTTAGATACATAATTATTTAAAGGGTATTTTAATGGGGTTAGTTCCCTTAAAATAAACGTACTATTCACCTTACCTCGGTGTACGATTCAAAAGTAAAGTAATTAATTAAAAGGTATTTGAATGGGGGTTAGTTCCCTTAAAACAATACGTACTAAAAATAAACGTACTATTCACCTTACCTCGGTGTACGATTCAAAAGTAAAGTAATTAATTAAAAGGTATTTGAATGGGGGTTAGTTCCCTTAAAACAATACGTACTAAAAATAAACGTAATATTAACCTTACCTCGGTGTACGATACAAAAAAAAAAAAAAAAAAAAAAAAAAAAAAAAAAAAAAAAAAAGAAAAAAGTAAAGTAAATACATGTGAGTACTTATTTAGTAAGATTTGATTTTAATAGGGTTAGCGCCCATAAAACAAAAGTAATATTAACCTTACCTTTAATAGAATAAACACGCACAAAAGATGTGGTCCGTGTAGGGTTAGGTAGATGTGATGCTTGGTAAAGCTGGCGTGGGTTTAGTCTCAGGAGTCAACAGAGGTCTCATCCAGGATAAGTCGCTGTGACGCTTGAATTGAAGTCCGAAGTCGAAGTGTTTAGAACACAATTTTCGCGGTCATTTATACGGTTGCTCAACCTAATTACACCACCAGCTGTCGCACAACAGCTGTTGCATAATGACCTACGTACTTCGCGGAGCTAACAAAGCGATCGGTAAAATCGATTAACGTGGTAACAGGTGTTCCCACACTTAACGCTGGCTTCGCGGAGAGACACTTAGCTCTTTCAATTAAATGCGGGACCCCTGCTGTGTTCGTTTTAGTGAACAACACATAAACCCACGAGGCGTGACCAAATTAATTAGGTGTGATGGCCCGTGGGTGCGATCAATACATTCCCATTAAAAAACGAGGAGCGCGTGTCAAAAACAAAGGATCGCGGATCGCTAAGTAACAGATGTGATTAAATGAATGTTCTATGTTTATAACGTTCGTTGTGGTGGAGAATTTAACCTGTTTTTTGTACACGGTCGTTGTAGGGGAGAATTTAAAACACCATGCAACAAAGAAAAGAAATATATCAAATAAATAAATTAAACAAAGTAATTAAAATCAAACTAATTAAAATGAATTAAACCAAACAAATAAACAACAAGTAAACAACAATTAAAAATAAAATTTAAAAACAAACAAATAATCAAATTACGTAACTCGTTAATAAAAAAATAAAAAAAAAAAAAAAAAATTAATTAAAATTAAAAATTAAAATTTAAAAAATTAAACTTTAAAAAATACAAAGTAATTAAAATCAAATTACGTAACTAATTAAAAATTAAAATTTTTAAAAATAATTAAAAATGAAACAAATAATCAAATTACGTAACTCGTCAATAAAAAATTAATTAAAACTTAAAAATTAAATTCAAACTAATTAAAAAACTCATTAAAATTACGTAACTAGGTCAAAAATTAATTAAAATTTAAAACTAATTAAAAAACTCGTTAAAATTACGTAATTAGGTCACTGATTACGTCACAAGGTCACCGGTGGTGACCTACTGACCTACTCCCTCACCTGCTCACCCACCCTAGGGTGGGTGAGTATTTTACTATATGCCTTTGCGCCTGCGGCTCCTTCACCCTCACCCACCTGCTCACCCAGGTGGGTGAGTATTTTACTATATGTCATTGCGCCTGCGGCTCCTTCACCCTGCGCCTGCTCCTTCACCCTCACCCACCCTCACCCCGCTGGGTGAGTATTTTACTATATCTCATTGTCCCGCCGGCTCCTTCACCCTCCGCCAGGTGGGCGAGTATTTTACTATATATCCTTTGTTCCGCATCCTGCTCCTGCTCCTGCTCCTGCTCCTGCTCACCCATGGCTCCTTCACCCATACGACCCAAAAGGGACCTAATATACTACTGTGGTTTCATATCTCCACCGTCTGCCCATGTCCCTACAATGTTGGTGGTTTCATATCTCCACCGTCTGCCCATGTCCCTACAATGTTGGTGGTTTCATATCTCCACCGTCTGCCCTACAATGTTGGTGGTTTCATATCTCCACCGTCTGCCCATGTCCGTACAATGTTGGTGGTTTCATATCTACGTCTGCCCATGTCCCTACAATGTTGGTGGTTTCATATCTCCACCGTCTGCCCATGTCCCTACAATGTTGGTGGTTTCATATCTCCACCATCTGCCCATGTCCCTACAATGTTGGTGGTTTCATATCTCCACCGTCTGCCCATGTCCCTACAATGTTGGTGGTTTCATATCTCCACCATCTGCCCATGTCCCTACAATGTTGGTGGTTTCATATCTCCACCGTCTGCCCATGTCCCTACAATGTTGGTGGTTTCATATCTCCATTGTCTGCCCATGTCCCTACAATGTTGGTGGTTTCATATCTCCACCGTCTGCCCTACAATGTTGGTGGTTTCATATCTCCATTGTCTGCCCATGTCCCTACAATGTTGGTGGTTTCATATCTCCACCGTCTGCCCATGTCCCTACAATGTTGGTGGTTTCATATCTACGTCTGCCCATGTCCCTACAATGTTGGTGGTTTCATATCTCCATTGTCTGCCCATGTCCCTACAATGTTGGTGGTTTCATATCTCCACCGTCTGCCCATGTCCCTACAATGTTGGTGGTTTCATATCTACGTCTGCCCATGTCCCTACAATGTTGGTGGTTTCATATCTTCGTCTGCCCATGTCCCTACAATGTTGGTGGTTTCATATCTCCACCGTCTGCCCATGTCCCTACAATGTTGGTGATTCTAGATGCCCTCCTGATGGTGGACCTCCAAAAGACCTACTGCCATCTGACGTCTTGCAAGCCCGCGGTTCACCCGACAAATCTGGGGATTCCCGACAAGGAGTGTCTGGGTCTGCTGGGCAAGAACGGTGCCGGGAAGACAACTCTATTTAAAATGCTGACGGGTGACCTGAGCATCACCAAAGGAAACGTCTACATGAAAGGGAAAAACATAAAAACGCACTTAAAAACCGTGGGTCACACTTGATTTCCGTTTGCTTTAATTTTAAATTTCATCATTACTACTGGTGAATGTCCAGTCTATGATGAGTTACTTCCCTTAATGTAACAGGTCCAGTGTATGATGAGTTACTGCCCTTAATGTTACAGGTCCAGTCTATGATGAGTTACTGCCCTTAATGTTACAGGTCCAGTCTATGATGAGTTACTGCCCTTAATGTTACAGGTCCAGTCTATGATGAGTTACTGCCCTTAATGTTACAGGTCCAGTCTATGATGAGTTACTGCCCTTAATGTTACAGGTCCAGTCTATGATGAGTTACTTCCCTTAATGTAACAGGTCCAGTGTATGATGAGTTACTGCCCTTAATGTTACAGGTCCAGTCTATGATGAGTTACTGCCCTTAATGTTACAGGTCCAGTCTATGATGAGTTACTGCCCTTAATGTTACAGGTCCAGTCTATGATGAGTTACTGCCCTTAATGTTACAGGTCCAGTCTATGATGAGTTACTGCCCTTAATGTTACAGGTCCAGTCTATGATGAGTTACTGCCCTTAATGTTACAGGTCCAGTCTATGATGAGTTACTGCCCTTAATGTTACAGGTCCAGTCTATGATGAGTTACTGCCCTTAATGTTACAGGTCCAGTCTATGATGAGTTACTGCCCTTAATGTTACAGGTCCAGTCTATGATGAGTTACTGCCCTTAATGTTACAGGTCCAGTCTATGATGAGTTACTGCCCTTAATGTTACAGGTCCAGTCTATGATGAGTTACTTCCCTTAATGTAACAGGTCCAGTGTATGATGAGTTACTGCCCTTAATGTTACAGGTCCAGTCTATGATGAGTTACTGCCCTTAATGTTACAGGTCCAGTCTATGATGAGTTACTGCCCTTAATGTTACAGGTCCAGTCTATGATGAGTTACTGCCCTTAATGATACAGGTCCAGTCTATGATGAGTTACTGCCCTTAATGTTACAGGTCCAGTCTATGATGAGTTACTGCCCTTAATGTTACAGGTCCATTCTATGATGAGTTACTGCCCTTAATGTTACAGGTCCAGTCTATGATGAGTTACTGTCCTTAATGTTACAGGTCCAGTCTATGATGAGTTACTGCCCTTAATGTTGCAGGTCCAGTCTATGATGAGTTACTGCCCTAATTGTTACAGGTCCAGTCTATGATGAGTTACTGCCCTTAATGTTACAGGTCCAGTCTATGACGAGTTACTGCCCATAATGTTACAGGTCCAGTCTATGATGAGTTACTGCCCTTAATGTTACAGGTCCAGTCTATGATGAGTTACTGCCCTTAATGTTACAGGTCCAGTCTATGATGAGCTACTGCCCTTAATGTTACAGGTCCAGACTATGATGAGTTACTGCCCTTAATGTTACAGGTCCAGTCTATGATGAGTTACTGCCCTTAACGTTACAGGTCCAGTCTATGATGAGTTACTGCCCTTAATGTTACAGGTCCAGTCTATGATGAGTTACTGCCCCCAGTTTGACGCCCTCCATGACGTGTTGACAGGACGAGAGACCCTGTACCTGTACGGCAGGTTGAGGGGGGTGCAGGAGGGCAGCCTGCGTGAGGTGACCGAGACCATCATCGACTTCATCACACTGAGGCCTCACGAGGACAAGTGCACATCACACTACAGGTTTTTGACGCCATCTCATCGTACAACTCACGTGACATTTGATCTACTGGTTATCGAGATCTGATACCATCAATAGAATAAAAATAAATTAGGCTGGCTAGTGGTCGATATATCTAATCCACATTTTAGGCTGGTTAGTGGTCGATATATCTAATCCACATTTTAGGCTGGTTCGTGGTCGATATATCTAATCCACATTTTAGGCTGGCTAGTGGTCGATATATCTAATCCACATTTTAGGCTGGTTAGTGGTCGATATATCTAATCCACATTTTAGGCTGGCTAGTGGTCGATATATCTAATCCACATTTTAGGCTGGCTAGTGGTCGATATATCTAATCCACATTTTAGGATGGCTAGTGGTTGATTTATCCAACCCACATTTACGGGTGGCTAGCGTTTGATATATCGTATCGATAGTGGCGGCAACAAGAGGAAGCTGTCTGTTGGTATAGCAATCATCGGCAACCCCCACTTCATCATGTTGGACGAGCCGACAGCTGGTCTGGATCCGGTGTCCAGGAGAAGTCTATGGCGGTGTCTGCATATGATCAGGTCAGCTGAGAGAACACTGGTGCTGGCGTCACACAGGTAGGTGAACACAGGTGTGTGGTCACGTGGTTAGGTGGACGATGGTGCTGACGTCACACAGGTAGGTGAATACAGGTCACGTAGTTAGGTGGACGATGGTGCTGACGTCACACAGGTAGGTGAACACAGGTGTGAGGTCACGTAGTTAGGTGGACGATGGTGCTGACGTCACACAGGTAGGTGAATACAGGTCACGTAGTTAGGTGGACGATGGTGCTGACGTCACACAGGTAGGTGAACACAGGTGTGAGGTCACGTAGTTAGGTGGACGATGGTGCTGACGTCACACAGGTAGGTGAACACAGGTGTGAGGTCACGTAGTTAGGTGGACGATGGTGCTGACGTCACACAGGTAGTTGAATACAGGTCACGTAGTTAGGTGGACGATGGTGCTGACGTCACACAGGTAGGTGAACACAGGTGTGTGGTCACGTAGTTAGGTGGACGATGGTGCTGACGTCACACAGGTAGGTGAATACAGGTCACGTAGTTAGGTGGACGATGGTGCTGACGTCACACAGGTAGGTGAACACAGGTGTGAGGTCACGTAGTTAGGTGGACGATGGTGCTGACGTCACACAGGTAGGTGAATACAGGTCACGTAGTTAGGTGGACGATGGTGCTGACGTCACACAGGTAGGTGAATACAGGTCACGTAGTTAGGTGGACGATGGTGCTGACGTCACACAGGTAGGTGAACACAGGTGTGAGGTCACGTAGTTAGGTGGACGATGGTGCTGACGTCACACAGGTAGGTGAATACAGGTCACATAGTTAGGTGGACGATGGTGCTGACGTCACACAGGTAGGTGAATACAGGTCACGTAGTTAGGTGGACGATGGTGCTGACGTCACACAGGTAGGTGAATACAGGTCACGTAATTAGGTGGACGATGGTGCTGACGTCACACAGGTAGGTGAACACAGGTGTGAGGTCACGTAGTTAGGTGGACGATGGTGCTGACGTCACACAGGTAGGTGAATACAGGTCACGTAGTTAGGTGGACGATGGTGCTGACGTCACACAGGTAGGTGAACACAGGTGTGAGGTCACGTAGTTAGGTGGACGATGGTGCTGACGTCACACAGGTAGGTGATTACAGGTCACGTAGTTAGGTGGACGATGGTGCTGACGTCACACAGGTAGGTGAACACAGGTGTGAGGTCACGTAGTTAGGTGGACGATGGTGCTGACGTCACACAGGTAGGTGAATACAGGTCACGTAGTTAGGTGGACGATGGTGCTGACGTCACACAGGTAGGTGAACACAGGTGTGAGGTCACGTAGTTAGGTGGACGATGGTGCTGACGTCACACAGGTAGGTGAATACAGGTCACGTAGTTAGGTGGACGATGGTGCTGACGTCACACAGGTAGGTGAACACAGGTGTGAGGTCACGTAGTTAGGTGGACGATGGTTCTGACGTCACACAGGTAGGTGAATACAGGTCACGTAGTTAGGTGGACGATGGTGCTGACGTCACACACGTAGGTGAACACAGGTGTGAGATTACGTAGTTAGGTGGACGATGGTGCTGACGTCACACAGGTAGGTGAACACAGGTGTGAGGTCACGTAGTTAGGTGGACGATGGTGCTGACGTCACACAGGTAGGTAAACACAGGTGTGAGGTTACGTAGTTAGGTGGACGATGGTGCTGACGTCACACAGGTAGGTAAACACAGGTGTGAGGTCACGTAGTTAGGTGGACGATGGTGCTGACGTCACACAGGTATGTGAATACAGGTCACGTAGTTAGGTGGACGATGGTGCTGACGTCACACAGGTAGGTGAACACAGGTGTGAGGTCACGTAGTTAGGTGGACGATGGTGCTGACGTCACACAGGTAGGTGAATACAGGTCACATAGTTAGGTGGACGATGGTGCTGACGTCACACAGGTAGGTGAACACAGGTGTGAGGTCACGTAGTTAGGTGGACGATGGTGCTGACGTCACACAGGTAGGTGAATACAGGTCACGTAGTTAGGTGGACGATGGTGCTGACGTCACACAGGTAGGTGAACACAGGTGTGAGGTCACGTAGTTAGGTGGACGATGGTGCTGACGTCACACAGGTAGGTGAATACAGGTCACGTAGTTAGGTGGACGATGGTGCTGACGTCACACAGGTAGGTGAACACAGGTGTGAGGTCACGTAGTTAGGTGGACGATGGTGCTGACGTCACACAGGTAGGTGAATACAGGTCACGTAGTTAGTTGGACGATGGTGCTGACGTCACACAGGTAGGTAAACACAGGTGTGAGGTCACGTAGTTAGGTGGACGATGGTGCTGACGTCACACAGGTAGGTGAATACAGGTCACGTAGTTAGGTGGACGATGGTGCTGACGTCACACAGGTAGGTGAACACAGGTGTGAGGTCACGTAGTTAGGTGGACGATGGTGCTGACGTCACACAGGTAGGTGAATACAGGTCACATAGTTAGGTGGACGATGGTGCTGACGTCACACAGGTAGGTGAACACAGGTGTGAGGTCACGTAGTTAGGTGGACGATGGTGCTGACGTCACACAGGTAGTTGAATACAGGTCACGTAGTTAGGTGGACGATGGTGCTGACGTCACACACGTAGGTGAACACAGGTGTGAGGTCACGTAGTTAGGTGGACGATGGTGCTGACGTCACACAGGTAGGTGAATACAGGTCACGTAGTTAGGTGGACGATGGTGCTGACGTCACACACGTAGGTGAACACAGGTGTGAGGTCACGTAGTTAGGTGGACGATGGTGCTGACGTCACACAGGTAGGTGAACACAGGTGTGAGGTCACGTAGTTAGGTGGACGATGGTGCTGACGTCACAGTTAGTTGAATGGGGGTCATTTAAAATGTAGAGGCGTTGTCCAGCTGGGTACGTTGTTCATATAAAAATGCCCAAATGTGTGATCAAATGTGTTCCGAGGTAGTTGTATTAACGAAAAATCTAGTTCAGAAACCCCACAATGTGGAAACTTGTGGAGGAAAGTCCATTTGGTATGTGGGGGAGGGGTGTGAAGTTGGTATGTTGGGGAGGGGGGGGGGGGCTGAAGTGGGTACATATTGTCCGTGTCTTCCAGTGATACATAGGAGAAAAACATTTCAGCATGGAAGAATGCGAATCTCTGTGTACACAGATTGCAATCATCAAGAACGGAAACATTCTTTGTCTGGGCAGTTCTCAGCACTTAAAAACCAAATTCGGTCAAGGCTATTCAGTCTTCTTGCACGCGCAACAACGAGAGGGCGGGAGTTTGACGCCCTTAGAGCCAGCTGTTGAGTTCATTATTGATTGTATTGGCACGGAGGTCAAGGTACGTAAATATTCACATTTGAACTGACATGAACACTGGTAATTTTTCAAGCTCGTCTTCTTCGGCAGCCAACCATGGACATGTAACAGCTCTACCATAACTATGTTTAGTTACCAAAGATCGCTGTTTTAAACTATTTCCTGATTCTATAACTTCTTAGCTTGATTCAGTTGATAATTTTACTTTCTATTGTATCCATCAGTAACGGCCAGTTCCATTTGTTTGTTATCAAATTCCGCACAAATAAAATCATGTAGGTAGCTAGTTGTTTCTCAACGCTGAATACTTTGTTTTTTAGACAGCCAGCAGTTTGTCTCAGTTGGCAGAAATATCAAATATACCCTCATAGTTTTTGGTAGCTTTTTATTCTTTTCTATATTTTCTTTTCACGCACTAATAACAATTTTAACCTGAATGAATACAAATTTAATTTTTTCTAACAAAGGTAAGCTACTTTGCAAATACTAATTTGTAAACCAGATATATTTTATTTCCCATTGAGTAAAACAAAGGAGCTTAGGTCAAAGTACATAAATAAAAATTATTTAAATTTTTTAACCTAAATACTGAAATAAACACAGGTAATAATAATATTAAGCTAAACCAATTTTTAAAAAAATAAATAAAAAGATATCAAAGGGAAGCTACTGTACAAAAACTAGCTTGTAAACATAATATACTTAGTTAATTCCCTTAGACCGTGAAAAACTCAATTCAAGGTGCAAATATAAATAGTCACATTTTTTTGTTTTTATATTTTAATCAATTAAAAAATATATATATATCTCCAATCGATGCTGGTAATGATATTCGGCTAGAAAAAGCAGACGAATAAAAAAATATGAATTTATTTTTCCAAAGGGAAGCTACTGTACAAATGCTAGTTTGTAAAGAGAATATATTTAGTTATTTCCCTTAGACCGTGAAAAAAATGTCAAGGTAAAAATCGTAAAAATCACGTTTTGGTTTGTTTTTGTATAGATTTTTTTATAAAAAAATATTTCTAATCGATAGCGGTGATGATATTGGGCTAGAAAAGCAGACGAATAAAATATGAATTTATTTAATCTAAGGGAAGCTACTGTACATATACTAGTTTGTAAATAGAATATATTTAGTTATTTCCCTTAGACCGTGAAAAAAAAAATGACACAACATCAAGGTAAAAATCTTAAAAATCACGTTTTGGTTTGTTTTTGTATAGATTTTTTTAGAAAAAAATATTTCTAATCGATATTGGTGATGATATTGGGCTAGAAAAGCAGACGAATAAAATATGAATTTATTTAATCTAAGGGAAGCTACTGTACATATACTAGTTTGTAAATAGAATATATTTAGTTATTTCCCTTAGACCGTGAAAAAAAATGTCAAGGTAAAAATCTTAACAATACCACTATAGTTGATTTTTATATTGAACTTAGATTTTTTTAAAAAGATCTCAGATTGATTTTGGTTATGATATTGGGCTAGAAAACAGACGAATAAAAATACGAATTTATTTGATCAAAGGGAAGCTACTGTACATATACTAATTTGTAAATTGATTATATTTAGTTATTTCCCTTAGACCGTGAAAAAAAATGAAGCGAAGTGAAGGTAAAAAACTTAACAATCACGTTTTGGTTTTGTATATTTTAACCTACATTTTTTTATAAAAAATAGTTCTAGTCGATATTGTTGATGATATTGGGCTAGAAAAGCAAACTAATAAAATATAAATTTCTGATCTAAGGGAAGCTACTGTACATATACTAGTTTGTAAAGAGAATATATTTAGTTATTTCCCTTAGACCGTGAAAAAAAATGAGGCAATGTCACGGTAAAAATCTTAACAATACCACTATAGTTGGTTTTTAAAATATTTTAACTTAGATTTTTTTAAAAAAGATCTCTGATTGATTTGGGTAATGATATTGGGCTAGAAAAAAGACGATTAAAATATGAATTTATTTAATCTAAGGGAAGCTACTGTACATATACTAGTTTGAAAAGAGAATATATTTAGTTATTTCCCCTAGACCGTGATACAAAAATATGACGCAATGTCAAGGTAAAAATCTTAACAATACCAGTATAGTTGTTTTTTATATTGAACTTAGATTTTTAAAAAAGATCTCTGATTTAATGCCCAGCCCTCCTACCTCCCCAGGTGTTTAATGCCCAGCCCCCTACCTCCCCAGGTGTTTAATGCCCAACCCTCCTACCTCCCCAGGTGTTTAATGCCCAACCCTCCTACCTCCCCAGGTGTTTAATGCCCAACCCTCCTACCTCCCCAGGTGTTTAATGCCCAACCCTCCTACCTCCCCAGGTGTTTAATGCCCAACCTTCCTACCTCCCCAGGTGTTTAACGCCCAACCCTCCTACTACCAACTGCAGGTGCCCGAGAGCACACGCCTGTCCAGACTGTTCAGGATTTTAGTCAGCGCCAAGAAAATTTTTGACTTCCGCCACTTCTCAGTCCAGCAGACGTCCCTAGAGCAGGTCTTCCTGCTGCTCATGAAGGAACAGACAGCACCTCAGCTAGCACCAAAGAATAATGTTTGTTGTCATCTCAGCTATTAAATGTCATTTGTTTGTTGTCATCTTAGCTATTAAATGTCATTTGTTTGTTGTCATCTTAGCTATTAAATGTCATTTGTTTGTTGTCATCTTAGCTATTAAATGTCATTTCAACAAAACCTGCTCTGAACATGTATTTGTTGTCATCTCACCTATTAAATGTCATTTCAACAAAACCTGCTCTGAACATGTATTTGTTGTCATCTCACCTATTAAATGTCATTTCAACAAAACCTGCTCTGAACATGTATTTGTTGTCATCTCACCTATTAAATGTCATTTGTTTGTTGTCATCTTAGCTATTAAATGTCATTTCAACAAAACCTGCTCTGAACATGTATTTGTTGTCATCTCACCTATTAAATGTCATTTCAACAAAACCTGCTCTGAACATGTATTTGTTGTCATCTCACCTATTAAATGTCATTTCAACAAAACCTGCTCTGAACATGTATTTGTTGTCATCTCACCTATTAAATGTCATTTCAACAAAACCTGCTCTGAACATGTATTTGTTGTCATCTCACCTATTAAATGTCATTTCAACAAAACCTGCTCTGAACATGTATTTGCTTGTGTACAACTGCATTCAAACATGTACAAGACCTGTTGGTGTAGGACCAGATGTGTTAAACTCAAGCTCAGTTTAGCTCTAGCTTTAAGCTCAGTTTGACCAAATAAGCAGGTGTCACTTCAATGAAATATAATACTAGGGACAGCAGTAATGTGGCAGGTGTCGTCGTGTGTCCATGTGATGTCGTGTGTCCATGTGATGTCGTGTGTCCATGTGATGTCGTGTGTCCATGTGATGTCGTGTGTCCATGTGATGTCGTGTGTCCATGTGATGTCGTGTGTCCATGTGATGTCGTGTGTCCATGTGATGTCGTGTGTCCATGTGATGTCGTGTGTCCATGTGATGTCGTGTGTCCATGTGATGTCGTGTGTCCATGTGATGTCGTGTGTCCATGTGATGTCGTGTGTCCATGTGATGTCGTGTGTCCATGCAATAAGTGGTGACAGTGTAGCTGCCTTGACAGAAGTGGAGACACCAATAACTACAACACAAAATGTGTACTATACAAGTAAAGTGGTGACACCAATAACTGCAACACAAAATGTGTACTATACAAGTAAAGTGGTGACACCAATACCTGCTACACAAAATGTGTACTATAGGAGTGCAGTGGTACCAGCAAGATACATTAGATACCAACAAAATTCTGTTGTCACTACAAACAATGTGAGCAACTACATGGTTACCATGGAAACAACCACCTTTACATAATTACTAAGCTATTACAAAGAGTCAAAAAAGAAGTGAATGTTTATTTGACCCTGACCCCCTCATGTGTGGGGGGTCGTGTGTGTGGAGAAAATATCTGAGTGTGGGTTGATGAGCTCCTGCTCTAGCTCTGCCTGGTAGTTGAGGCCTGGCAAGTTTTTCATCATGTGGACACGGTTGGACGACTCCATGTAGGCCAGGTCATCTGCACATACATGATATGTGGATCAATAGACAAACACACAAACACACAGATCATGAACACAGACATGATACATGGATCAATAGACAAACATACAAACACACAGATCATGAACACATACATGGATACGTGGATCAATAGACAAACATACAAACACACAGATCATGAACACATACATGGATACGTGGATTAATAGACAAACATACAAACACACAGATCATGAACACATACATGGATACGTGGATCAATAGACAAACATACAAACACACAGATCATGAACACATACATAGATACGTGGATCAATAGACAAACATACAAACACACAGATCATGAACACAGACATGGATACGTGGATCAATAGACAAACATACAAACACACAGATCATGAACACAGACATGATACGTGGATCAATAGACAAACATACAAACACACAGATCATGAACACAGACATGGAGCATGTATCAGTATACGCACATATGAAATATAAATATACAACAATTATCTTCATTTAGAGAAACTATGGTTGAAGTAAAAGCTTTAAAAACAAAATTAGCATAGACAATCACTAGTGATTACCTTGAACAAAATCAGACATAAACCTGCAGTACATAACACTGGCTAATTAATTCAATGATTTCAAGGATCTGTCCAATAAAGGTCAAAGTTGAATCTCTCACCTTTAGAGAAAAGCAGGAACTCTGCACAATCGCCGGGAGATGGGGGTAGGACAGCAATACTGGGGAACTCGGTCAAGCAATGACCTTTCAGGTTCCCTGCGATTGACAGGTCAGGCTTCAGCTCAAAGTACCTGGACAGGTACAAAAAAAAATTGATCAGATTTGTCTTCAGATGTGAATAGATGACATGACAGGCAAAAATGGAATTTTAAAAATTAATAAATTATTAAAACCATTTTTAACATACACTAGATAGAAATAATTTTTTTTAAAAAATATTTAAATAACTTCAGACAAACATGGGTTGCTATATAATTAATTATTTGTATTTATGTATTGAATACACCTACTAAATGTGTATGATCTCACACACTTTTCTGTATAGATCATTAACTACCGTACATTGCTATATATATTTTAGAGAAACATATTTTCTACCACATGCATGAAAACTTGTAATTACTTTTTTTTAAATATTTTAATTGTAAATATTTAAATGTTTTACTTTAGTATCATATAGCAATTTTTAATTACATTTTTAAAAAAAATTAATAAACATCAAATTAAGTCAAATCGGGTCTAAAAGCTCATGTTGTTTGAAAGAAATGGGTCTATTAGAAGTGGTGGAAATTTTGCTCAGTTTGAACCCATGGAAAAAAGTAATAATAAATAGGTAAAAAGACTAACACACAGATAGTGGTGTAGCGAGGTCAGGTGTCACCCGGTACTGCACTTAATGATGTCACCCCCCTCCTCGTAAAATAATTATATATATATATATGTGTGTGTGTGTATATATACATATGTATATATATATATATATATATCATAATATATGTACATATATATGTATGTATATATCGGGCACCCGACCACTTTGCTTTATATATAAAAATATTTATATATATATAAAAGAGTATGTATATATGCATGTGTATATGTATTCATATATATTTTTTAATGTATTTTTTTTACCTCCCCCCTCCCCATACATGGATTAACACATAAGTTATTATGATTCTCTGATTCTCAACCAAACCTTTTACCTCAGGCATATCTTGTAATGTTGAGTTAATGTAACTTCCCCCCACTCTATCATATGTTTTCTCTATCATTAGCAGGTTTACATCACTCAACCCCCCCCCCCCCCCCCACTGATACCTTTAAACTGTGTTCAGATATAACACTAATGATTTTTATCTATAGTTGCTTATAAATAGGCCTACAGCTTGATGTAGCATGTTTTCTCTATCATTAGCAGGTTAACGTTATGGTGTCACCCCCCCCCCCCCCCCCACCCTTGTCAGGATTTGTCAAATTTGCTCTTAAAAGACTATTTAATACTCTAATTAATTACTTAATTATCCTTTTTCTGTATATATTTTGCTATTTTTTGCCTTGGTCAAATAAAAGCTTGAAAAATTGATCAGATCTGCCCCCACATATACTCAAATAATTACCTGGTTCTATTTGTATGTAGGCTGTCACCGTAAATAATTACCTGGTTCTATTGGCATGTAGGCTGTCACCGTAAATAATTACCTGGTTCTATTGGCAGGTAGACCATCCACCCTCAGCAAAAACCTGGAACGTTCTAGATTTTCCTTCTTGTATTCCTCCAGAGGTTTCCTCAGCTCTGGGTGCTCTACAAAGTTGACAAACTTTTTGGCCGCGTCCATCAGTGGGGTATCCTCTGGCACTCTGGCGACAGACAGATGGCAGGCATCTTTTGTATGACTGGCCCACAACAGACAGTAACAGACAAATGGCAGGCATCTTTTTTATGACTGGCCCACAACAGACAGTAACAGACAAATGGCAGGCATCTTTTTTTATGACTGGCCCACAACAGACAGTAACAGACAAATGGCAGGCATCTTTTTTATGACTGGCCCACAACAGACAGTAACAGACAAATGGCAGGCATCTTTTTTATGACTGGCCCACAACAGACAGTAACAGACAAATGGCAGGCATCTTTTTTCTGACTGGCCCACAACAGACAGTAACAGACAAATGGCAGGCATCTTTTTTATGACTGGCCCACAACAGACAGTAACAAGTCTAGATTAGACAGTTACATGTGCCCAAAGTCTAGATTAGACAGTTACATGTGGTCACTAGATTAGACAGTTACATGTGCCCAAAGTCTAGATTAGACAGTTACATGTGCCCAAAGTCTAGATTAGACAGTTACATGTGCCTAAAGTCTAGATTTGACAGTTACATGTGCCCAAAGTCTAGATTAGACAGTTACATGTGGTCACTAGATTAGACAGTTACATGTGCCCAAAGTCTAGATTAGACAGTTACATACTAAAGTCTAGATTAGACAGTTACATGTGCCCAAAGTCTAGATTAGACAGTTACATGTGCCCAAAGTCTAGATTAGACAGTTACATGTGCCCAAAGTCTAGATTAGACAGTTACATGTGCCCAAAGTCGAGATTAGACAATTACATGTGGTCACTAGATTAGACAGTTACATGTGCCCAAAGTCTAGATTAGACAGTTACATACTAAAGTCTAGATTAGACAGTTACATGTGCCCAAAGTCTAGATTAGACAGTTACATGTGCTCAAAGTCTAGATTAGACAGTTACATGTGGTCACTAGATTAGACAGTTACATGTGCCCAAAGTCTAGATTAGACAGTTACATGTGCCTAAAGTCTAGATTAGACAGTTACATGGCCGATTGTGTCAATTCTCAAACTAACAGTTTAACTAACCAGTCTAAAATGATGGTATTCTGCATTAAATGACCACTGACTTACTTTTCATCCTTGACCAAAGTTTTTGATGCTACAAAGTTCCATTCTATATGCCACACTATTTTGTCTGTTCTGGTAAAAAAAGGACATAATAATCACAGATTAATGTGTTTCGCTGCTATAATTTGTTTTTGAAGAAGTCAGTATAATGGGGCTGAAATTACTAAATTAATGGCCAAATGAATAACAGAACAGGCCAATCTAAATTTTGGAGAAAAGATATAGAACATTTAGTTTTAACAGATATAAAGCTTTAAACGAACTCACTCATGAAGCTTTAAAAAAGCTTTTTTGTCATGGAACATTTATGACCCCACACATTACATACCTACCTAGTGGTGACTGACTCCACACATCTACCTAGTGGTGACTGACTCCACACATCTACCTAGTGGTGACTGACTCCACACATCTACCTAGTGGCGACTGACTCGACACATCTACCTAGTGGTGGCTGACTCCACACATCTACCAAGTGGTGACTGACTCCACACATCTACCTAGTGTGACTGACTCCACACATCTACCTAGTGGCGACTGACTTCACACATCTACCTAGTGGTGACTGACTCCACTTACTTGATTGTGTAGAAGCTGGTGTTGGTCTTGTGTTTGGACAACATTGGTGCCACCATATGAACTTTGACCCCTCGTTTGTATGCAGCTGTCATCAGTAGTTTACACTGTGGGCAGCAGTTTAAAATCATACATTCAGTGGGCAGCAGTTTAAAAGGTTACATTCAGTGGGCAGCAGTTTAAAATGTTACAATTAGTGGGCAGCAGTTTAAAATCATACATTCAGTGGGCAGCAGTTTAAAATGTTACAATTAGTGGGCAGCAGTTTAAAATGTTACAATTAGTGGGCAGCAGTTTAAAATGTTACAATTAGTGGGCAGCAGTTTAAAATCATACATTCAGTGGGCAGCAGTTTAAAATGTTACAATTAGTGGGCAGCAGTTTAAAATGTTACAATTAGTGGGCAGCAGTTTAAATTTGTTTTCAGAGACATAAGGTAAACAATGAGCAGAAGGGTTTAGTACTACACAAAGTAAAGGCATGTAGACAACAACACAAAGTAAAGGCATGTAGACAACAACACAAAGTAAAGGCATGTAGACAACAACACAAAGTAAAGGCATGTAGACTACAACACAAAGTAAAGGCATGTAGACAACAAAACAAAGTAAAGGCATGTAGACAACAACACAAAGTAAAGGCATGTAGACAACAACACAAAGCCATGGTGTAACAAACAGGACAAGAAATGGCTTTACTCTTTTGTTTGGGTACGGAGATCCGTAATGTTTGTAGCGATGTTCAGCTGGCATTTTGTTGCTGTACAACTTACGGCTGGCGTCCTCAAGGAATCTGTAATCTGTAGGATATAGACACAATTTTAGTCTGTTGGATATAGACACAATTTTAGTCTGTTGGATATAGACACAATTTTAGTCTGTTGGATATAGACACAATTTTAGTCTGTTGGATATAGACACAATTTTAGTCTGTTGGATATAGACACAATTTTAGTCTGTTGGATATAGACACAATTTGAGTCTGTTGGATATAGACACAATTTTAGTCTGTTGGATATAGACACAATTTTAGTCTGTTGGATATAGACACAATTTTAGTCTGTTGGATATAGACACAATTTTAGTCTGTTGGATATAGACACAATTTTAGTCTGTTGGACATAGACACAATTTTAGTCTGTTGGACATAGACACAATTTTAGTCTGTTGGATTTAGACACAATTTTAGTCTGTTGGATATAGACACAATTTTAGTCTGTTGGATATAGACACAATTTTAGTCTGTTGGATATAGACACAATTTTAGTCTGTTGGATATAGACACAATTTTAGTCTGTTGGACATAGACACAATTTTAGTCTGTTGGATATAGACACAATTTTAGTCTGTTGGACATAGACACAATTTTAGTCTGTTGGATATAGACACAATTTTAGTCTGTTGGACATAGACACAATTTTAGTCTGTTGGATATAGACACAATTTTAGTCTGTTGGATATAGACACAATTTTAGTCTGTTGGATATAGACACAATTTTAGTCTGTTGGATATAGACACAATTTTAGTCTGTTGGATATAGACACAATTTTAGTCTGTTGGATATACACACAATTTTAGACTGATCTATGTAAACTAGTACAAATCAATATTAAATCAGTAATAGAAAGATAATTTGAAGTCAGAAAGTTTATCATTTAACGTGTTTAGATAAAGTCATGATTCAACGTGTTTCTCAGGTAAAAAAAAGTTACCATTTAACATGTGACCATCTGAGTACTGGGACATGTCAACAAAAGTTACCATTTAACATGTGACCATCTGAGTACTGGGACATGTCAACAAAAGTTACCATTTAACATGTGACCATCTGAGTACTGGGACATGTCAACAAAAGTTACCATTTAACATGTGACCATCTGAGTACTGGGACATGTCAACAAAAGTTACCATTTAACATGTGACCATCTGAGTACTGGGACATGTCAACAAAAGTTACCATTTAACATGTGACCATCTGAGTACTGGGACATGTCAACAAAAGTTACCATTTAACATGTGACCATCGGAGTACTGGGACATGTCAACAAAGGCTGCCTTGTTTCTCTCCCCTGAACAGCCCAGCTGTAGCTTGTGCTGTTTGACACAGGACAGCGAGCAGGTCCTCAGCTCACAGCCAGGGCAGGTGTACTTGGCTGCAACCATCTGACACATCTCACACCTGGTGACTGGCTTAGTGCTGTGGATAGTGGGGATACTGGGTTAACTAGGGTTTATACAGTTTGGTTATAACCATGGTTTATACAGTCTGGGTATAACCAAGGTTTATACAGTCTGGTTAAAACCATGGTTTATACAGTCTGAGTATATTAATTGTTTATACAGTTTGGTTATAACCATGGTTTATACAGTCTGGGTATAACCAAGGTTTATACAGTCTGGTTAAAACCATGGTTTATACAGTCTGGGTATATTAATTGTTTATACAGTTTGGTTATAACCATGGTTTATACAGTCTGGTTATAACCATGGTTTATACAGTCTGGTTATAACCATGGTTTATACAGTCTGGTTATAACCATGGTTTATACAGTTTGGTTATAACCATGGTTTATACAGTCTGGGTATATTAATTGTTTATACAGTAAGGTTATATATAACAATTGGTTATAAAGTCTGATTATAGAGTAAAAGTACAATATAAATAGGCTAACAAACTAAGAGTACTGTGGAGAGTACAATGTGCTGTTTCTATACAATGTTGTGTGTACCTTTACAATCTCTCACAATGTTGTGTGTACCTATACAATCTCTCACAATGTTGTGTGTACCTATACAATCTCTCACAATGTTGTGTGTACCTTTACAATCTCTCACAATGTTGTGTGTACCTTTAAAATCTCACAATGTTGTGTGTACCTTTACAACCTCTCACAATGGTGTGTGTACCTTTACAATCTCTCACAATGTTGTGTGTACCTTTAAAATCTCACAATGTTGTGTGTACCTTTACAATCTCTCACAATGTTGTGTGTACCTTTAAAATCTCACAATGTTGTGTGTACCTTTACAATCTCTCACAATGTTGTGTGTACCTTTACAATCTCTCACAATGTTGTGTGTACCTTTACAATCTCTCACAATGTTGTGTGTACATTTACAATCTCTCACAATGTTGTGTGTACCTTTACAATCTCTCACAATGTTGTGTACCTTTACAATCTCTCACAATGTTGTGTGTACCTATACAATCTCTCACAATGTTGTGTGTACCTTTACAATCTCTCAGAATGTTGTGTGTACCTTTACAATCTCTCACAAAGTTGTGTACCTTTACAATCTCTCACAATGTTGTGTTTACCTTTACAACCTCTCACAATGTTGTGTGTACATTTACAATCTCTCACAATGTTGTGTGTACCTTTACAATCTCTCACAATGTTGTGTGTACCTTTACAATCTCTCACAATGTTGTGTGTACCTTTACAATCTCTCACAATGTTGTGTGTACCTTTACAATCTCTCACAATGTTGTGTGTACCTTTACAATCTCTCACAAAGTTGTGTACCTTTACAATCTCTCACAATGTTGTGTGTACCTTTACAACCTCTCACAATGTTGTGTGTACATTTACAATCTCTCACAATGTTGTGTGTACCTTTACAATCTCTCACAATGTTGTGTGTACCTTTACAATCTCTCACAATGTTGTGTGTACCTTTACAATCTCTCACAAAGTTGTGTACCTTTACAATTTCTCACAATGTTGTGTGTACCTTTACAATCTCTCACAATGTTGTGTGTACCTGTACAATCTCTCACAATGTTGTGTGTACCTTTAAAATCTCACAATGTTGTGTGTACCTTTACAACCTCTCACAATGGTGTGTGTACCTTTACAATCTCTCACAATGTTGTGTGTACCTTTAAAATCTCACAATGTTGTGTGTACCTTTACAATCTCTCACAATGTTGTGTGTACCTTTAAAATCTCACAATGTTGTGTGTACCTTTACAATCTCTCACAATGTTGTGTGTACCTTTACAATCTCTCACAATGTTGTGTGTACCTTTACAATCTCTCACAATGTTGTGTGTACATTTACAATCTCTCACAATGTTGTGTGTACCTTTACAATCTCTCACAATGTTGTGTACCTTTACAATCTCTCACAATGTTGTGTGTACCTATACAATCTCTCACAATGTTGTGTGTACCTTTACAATCTCTCAGAATGTTGTGTGTACCTTTACAATCTCTCACAAAGTTGTGTACCTTTACAATCTCTCACAATGTTGTGTTTACCTTTACAACCTCTCACAATGTTGTGTGTACATTTACAATATCTCACAATGTTGTGTGTACCTTTACAATCTCTCACAATGTTGTGTGTACCTTTACAATCTCTCACAATGTTGTGTGTACCTTTACAATCTCTCACAAAGTTGTGTACCTTTACAATCTCTCACAATGTTGTGTGTACCTTTACAACCTCTCACAATGTTGTGTGTACATTTACAATCTCTCACAATGTTGTGTGTACCTTTACAATCTCTCACAATGTTGTGTGTACCTTTACAATGTCTCACAATGTTGTGTGTACCTTTACAATCTCTCACAAAGTTGTGTACCTTTACAATTTCTCACAATGTTGTGTGTACCTTTACAATCTCTCACAATGTTGTGTGTACCTGTACAATCTCTCACAATGTTGTGTGTACCTTTAAAATCTCACAATGTTGTGTGTACCTTTACAACCTCTCACAATGTTGTGTGTACCTTTACAATCTCTCACAATGTTGTGTGTACCTGTACAATCTCTCACAATGTTGTGTGTACTTTTACAATCTCTCACAATGTTGTGTGTACCTTTACAATCTCTCACAAAGTTGTGTACCTTTACAATCTCTCACAATGTTGTGTGTACCTTTACAATCTCTCACAATGTTGTGTGTACCTGTACAATCTCTCACAATGTTGTGTGTACCTTTAAAATCTCACAATGTTGTGTGTACCTTTACAACCTCTCACAATGTTGTGTGTACCTTTACAATCTCTCACAATGTTGTGTGTACCTGTACAATCTCTCACAATGTTGTGTGTACTTTTACAATCTCTCACAATGTTGTGTGTACCTTTACAATCTCTCACAATGTTGTGTGTACCTTTACAATCTCTCACAATGTTGTGTGTACCTATACAATCTCTCACAATGTTGTGTGTACCTTTACAATCTCTCAGAATGTTGTGTGTACCTTTACAATCTCTCACAAAGTTGTGTACCTTTACAATCTCTCACAATGTTGTGTGTACCTTTACAACCTCTCACAATGTTGTGTGTACATTTACAATCTCTCACAATGTTGTGTGTACCTTTACAATCTCTCACAATGTTGTGTGTACCTTTACAATCTCTCACAATGTTGTGTGTACCTTTACAATCTCTCACAAAGTTGTGTACCTTTACAATCTCTCACAATGTTGTGTGTACCTTTACAATCTCTCACAAAGTTGTGTACCTTTACAATCTCTCACAATGTTGTGTGTACCTTTACAACCTCTCACAATGTTGTGTGTACATTTACAATCTCTCACAATGTTGTGTGTACCTTTACAATCTCTCACAATGTTGTGTGTACCTTTACAATCTCTCACAATGTTGTGTGTACCTTTACAATCTCTCACAAAGTTGTGTACCTTTACAATCTCTCACAATGTTGTGTGTACCTTTACAATCTCTCACAATGTTGTGTGTACCTGTACAATCTCTCACAATGTTGTGTGTACCTTTAAAATCTCACAATGTTGTGTGTACCTTTACAATCTCTCACAATGTTGTGTGTACCTTTAAATCTCACAATGTTGTGTGTACCTTTACAATCTCTCACAATGTTGTGTGTACCTTTACAATCTCTCACAATGTTGTGTGTACCTGTACAATCTCTCACAATGTTGTGTGTACCTTTACAATCTCTCACAATGTTGTGTGTACCTGTACAATCTCTCACAATGTTGTGTGTACCTTTCCAACCTCTCACAATGTTGTGTGTACCTTTAAAATCTCACAATGTTGTGTGTACCTTTACAACCTCTCACAATGTTGTGTGTACATTTACAATCTCTCACAATGTTGTGTGTACCTGTACAACCTCTCACAATGTTGTGTGTACATTTACAATCTCTCATAATGTTGTGTGTACCTTTACAATCTCTCACAATGTTGTGTGTACCTGTACAATCTCTCACAATGTTGTGTGTACCTTTAAAATCTCACAATGTTGTGTGTACCTTTACAATCTCTCAGAATGTTGTGTGTACCTTTACAACCTCTCACAATGTTGTGTGTACTTTTACAATCTCTCACAATGTTGTGTGTACCTTTACAATCTCTCACAATGTTGTGTGTACCTTTACAATCTCTCACAATGTTGTGTGTACTTTTACAATCTCTCACAATGTTGTGTGTACCTTTACAATCTCTCACAATGTTGTGTGTACCTTTACAATCTCTCACAATGTTGTGTGTACTTTTACAATCTCTCACAATGTTGTGTGTACCTTTACAATCTCTCACAATGTTGTGTGTACCTTTACAACCTCTCACAATGTTGTGTGTACTTTTACAATCTCTCACAATGTTGTGTGTACCTTTACAATCTCTCACAATGTTGTGTGTACCTTTACAATCTCTCACAATGTTGTGTGTACCTTTACAATCTCTCACAAGACACATGATTCAGCTTGACTTTAAAACCAAAATTTCCTGTCATCATTACCAACAGTGTTTCTAAGCAGTAACCTCTCTAGTGATTCTCTTGAACTCTCGTAGAAAACATATCTATGTGTGATCTCACCTTAGATATGTTAACTAAATACAAGCACACACAATGTGTCTTTTGTTCCATACCTTCTAGATTGTTCCATGTCAGCACCATGGCAACCAGTAACTGGAACTGATGTGTCTGGAATAGTTTCTCCACATCCATCAGCTGTCTGGCTGGATAACATGTCCATACAAGCAGTGGCAGCAGAACCTACAAGAATCTCAGGCAGGACAGGTTGTCAGGGACCTGTCAGATGTAAGGGATAATGTCTTGAGAGGAGGGACTGGCAGGTTTTTTTGTCAGTCATGTCATTCCTCACTGTGTCCAACAACTTTGTCATTGTTTGCTAAGGGGCGTCATTGATGTGATTTGAAGAATGTGTGACGCTACCATAGCATTCTCACTGTGCTGGGTTTCATAGCACTCTCAATGTGCTGGGTTTCATAGCACCCTCACTGTGCTGAGTTTGTTTCTTGTTAGCCACTAGCTAAGACTGCTGCCTTTTGTTTATTAAGTGGTAGAGGACTAAAACTAATAACTGTCTGGTAATCAGGTCATTTTAGTAATTGGATTAGCCAGGGCAGAGCATATTTGATTTGAATTAGTAAATTCAGAGTTGTTAAATACCATTTGGACATAAAATTTAGTTTATCTTGCATGCGTAAGAAAATTAAATTCTCTTAATATTGGTGCATTTCAAATCAAATTAATTCTAAACCAAGCATAAATCACAATATTCAGCAACTTATATATGACTATTTTTAAAACAAGAACTTAAAGACATATTGTCACAAAACTTGGTGAAAATCTAGGGTAGGGATGGAAAGGTTTTTAAGAGGATATGCACAGAAAAAAATTATCAAAATGTTTGCACTTTTGAATTCTTTGTCCATTTTTGTAGTAAGAAAATAATATCATTTTTTAAAATGTGATCAGTATGTTCAACGATACATGGAGAACTTACAGATACAGACTTTTGTTGAAAATAATAAGGTGGATGTTATAAATGTATAAACTAAATTTTATTTAAAGAAGGAAAATAAAAATTAAGGCATATTCGCACTATTTCATTCAAATTTGATTTGGATCTACTCTACTAACCAATAAGTACGCTATGAAATGTATACAATTTTGACGATGGCTTCATAATCATTAGTATGTTTATCCAAGTCTACCGCATAGTAAAAGTGAAACTGGTCGCCATTTTAGTAAGCCTATGGGACGTGAGATAGCATGAAAACAAACATACCCAGAAGCCTCCTAAATTCTATTTTAATGAAGGTCACAGGTCAAGTATTTTTTCCTTCAGTCAAGTGCCACAGGCTGACCTGACTTTGGCATTTTTTTCAGTAGGCCTAACAATATTATTAATAATGACTGCACATAAAGTTAAAATATGCTAAAAAGTTGGCTTAGTTTACTAAAAGAGCTAGCAAAAATATAAGACATTAGGGCATCATTAGGTCTATTTTTATTGATAGTTTGATAATGATACTCAATGATAGTGATAGGCATAATGTTTTGGAAGTGGCTATTCGGACCCGGGGTCGGAACCAATCTAAGCTCTCGTTTTTGCGAGACGTAATGTGTATTGAACAAAGTTTAATGTTCTATCTTGATAGCTGAGTTATTTGCCTTATAGCTAGGCCAATGCAAAAATTTAATTTCAGTAAAACAATATAATAGTTACATATTTGGATAGGGGCTGTCAATCTGATTACAGATCAGTTTAAATTTTCAAAATCTGACCATAAACAAAAAAGTTATGATTTTTTTTGTCATTAAAAAATAGCAGTTTTTTCAGACAACCGGGGTAGACCCTGAAAGAGGAAAAATACTGGGAGGGTATGGACCAAATTTTAAAGAGTTTTTCACTAAATGTGGTATTAAAGCAAGCAAAATCATAAATTGATGTCATGATATGGTATTTTATAGATTTTTGTATGCCGAATCCAATGATGCTATTTTAAAAAGTGTCCTTCGATTACATAATCGACTAATCTCATAGATTATGTAATACCCCCCTTTCTATTTTTTTAAAACATCTAATAATCAATGTGATAAGAAGTCATTGTTTAAATGTAACACTGTTTTAATCTATAATATGACATTTATATATGCTGAAGCTAATGGTAGTGTTTAAATGGTCCAACATTGTTACATAACTATCAAATGTTATGGTTATGTAATACCACCCTTTGCTCAAAATATACCATTAATTAGTTTTGAAATCACTTTTGCTCATTGTCAGTTAACTTCAAGTTAATAGCCTACTAAAAGAAAATATAACTAATCAAGTTTTACAATACAAAGAGAAGAATGCTATTACAATAGTAAATTTGTGATTATGTAACTTCTTAAAAGATGTTATGTAATCTATGTCCAATACTTTAGGCCTACTCTATTCCAAAATTTAGGCCTATTTCATTATAATTATATTTCTTGTTATTTTGCTATAAAATTAGTCTAGTCACAAATGTGTCTGATCAGAATCAGAGTGTGCTTTATGATAATTACGTAATATTATTACCCATATTAAAATTATTCCTTTTTACAATTTCAATAAAATATTTTTTGGAGGAAACATTTTTTTTAAAAACTTGCACAAGGTATAGATCTAGTGTAAGTTATAGGTCTATAACATAAATTATATTTAAGCCCAATGTTTATGCTAGTAGTAAGTAGGCTTATTAAATTTGTAGGTCTACCAGTAGGCCTTTTACAATTAAAAACTTTCTTAAGAAAAAAGCACGTGTTTGAGTGCTTGACTGTGTAGATTTAGTAGATTCTAGAAATTGTGTAAGATTACAGTGTGTGCCTATACACAGACACGTGTACCACCACAAGCTATTGCCTAGATTTTGTTTAATCTGACTAGCCAGATCTTCTGACCAATGAATTTTATTGCCCTATTACGTAAACACGACCGCTGGATAGGCTAGTCGGCCAACCCGATGAACGTGTCAGACGAATATTATGTACTTTCAGAGACAAAAGTCTGGCAAGATTTATTTGATCTATGCCCGAGGGTTAGTAACATCAACTCCACAAAGAGAAGGGGGAGGTAGGTGGGGTATGAATCCACCACGAACTGAGTAGGTACCGTACGGGTGTTGTACAACATCAAAGGCGACGACATTCGACTCGTCGCGTCACGGACTAGTGGGGGCGGGGTGAGGCTTCATAGGCTATGGGTGTTACGTTGGGTGTTATACAGAATGCCCACCCATACCCACCCCATCCCTTTTTGGTCAATTTGGCAGGCTAGTATCCTCCACGTTGTTAAGCGTATGTAAGTGTGTAGTGAAAAAAAGGGGGACCGGGAAAAAAATTAAAGCTGTTTTTATGAAAAAGAAATGCTCTAATTTTAAATGAAATTAGGGTGCGCGAAACGCAGAATTGTTATAATCGGACAGTAACCATCTGGATTAATTTTAAAAACAAGATAAATTTGAAACCTGAGACGTAAATATTAATAAGACTTTTTCCCTTTTAAATGGGTAAGGACAAAATTATGAAACATGTCTGTCGGCTTATAGATCTAATCTATATAAAATAGAAATAGCCGTCGAGTCTAACACGGGAACACATGTAGGCCTATCTATCTTTAGAAATTGTTTACAGTATCATCCAATCGGATCGACCGCCTAGCGTCACGTGACCAGGCATTCGGACGTGCCACACGGTGTGTAGATCGACACAGCAGAGCACGCAGTCGGACAGCGGTCGGCGCGTTAATTTTAATTTTTGCTCCATTTTAAAATGTATGGGCGGCTTTATTTGGGGGTATTGTAGAGAAAATCATACATATAAATAAACTTCCAGATTTCAGCAATACAGTGCAGGGTTCAAATTAAAAATCGGTCTATAAATAACCCGGGAAACTTGGTTCAACTTTGCTGTACGATATCTCCGAAAGTATTTAATATATTTTGACGACGAACCCTGCGCTGTATACGTCTACATCTAATCTGTATTTCTGCCAAGTTTCACTGTTGTAGTATGTAAACTCGATTCGTGTATAAGAATTTTGTAACGCGTCGTCTTTGTAAAGAGGGCGATTCGAAGCACAGCCGAGCGGTTCAGTCGGACAACGGTCGGCGTGTTATGTTTTGATTTTCGGTCCACTTCAAAGTCTATAGACGTCTCTATCTTAGGGCATTATAGTACATATCATACATATTAATAAACGTCCAGATTTCAGCAATACAGCGCAGGGTTCAAATTAAAAATTGGTCTATAAATAACCCTGGAAACTTGGTTCAACTTTGCTGTACGATATCTCCGAAAGTATTTAATATATTTTGACGACGAACCCTGCGCTGTATACGTCTGCATCTAATCTGTATTTCTGCCAAGTTTCACTGTTGAATGGCGAAAACTCGAAGAGTCTATAGACTCAAAGTAGCACCCGTGTTTTAAAAAGGCGAAAAAGCCTCCCCCCTAATCGGCACGTCGCCGCGGAGGGTAAAAAATGTAATTTAATCGGCGATTTCTTCAACGTTTGAAATCATATTAAAATCAAAATTATACAGTTTAAAAGGTTATTCAATTACGAACAGAATAGTGTATAACATGTTAATATAAACACAATAAAATCATGCAAAAAACAGAGTTAAACATGCAGGGGGTAGGGAAAAGCCGATTTGTCCGATTTTCTCGCACCAGCGGCATGCTACTTCTCTAGGCCCTAAACTAAAAGTAAATTCTAAAATAAATTAATAACTTAATAATATTAGGGACTAATAGGCCTATTTACTACCTAGATAGATCTAGATCTGTTTATTTAATAGATGGAACCACTATTTAACGGCTTACTGTCTGTTGATTCTTCTAGCAAAGCTATGAAACTTAAACGTTCATCAGCCTCATGCTTTGTAATTGTTTGTTGATAGAGAAAACACAACAGAGTAGCCTCCCATTCTATAAATGGGGGAAAAAACCAAGAAATAAAAAACATTCGCTTTTTTACAAAATTTGCAAAATGTTAAATAAAATTTATAAGTCTTGAATTCTACTCAACGGGTGATTTGATGTAACAACATAATTAAGTATTAATTAGATCTATATTAGAACATATCTTTTTAAAATGTGTTTATAATAACAAATTTTAAAATGCCCTAAAAACAAGAAATTATAAGCGTCTATGTAAATCTACATTTTCTTTTTCGTAGTCAAAGGCGGAACTTGATGGATAAAAATTCTAAATTTTGCCCATGATGTAGACTAGATGTATAGGTACACAAGAAAGTCCTAAAATTATATAGTAATATAGATTCTATATTCCTGTAAAACAAGATGATCTAGCTGTTTTACAAGCTTTTATTTAACTTGCTTTCTCTGTTTTCAGTATGTCGTCAGTCTGTCTAGAAAGTGGCGGATAAAGGGGTGGGGGGAGGAGCTGGGGAGACTTCAGTCAGGGACCCCTAATTTTCACTTACGAACCATAGTAAATTACACTTTACTACTTAGTGGTTGTTTGTTTTTTTGCTATAAAAATCAATGTTTTAATGCGTAAATCACATTTTTTTCATTTTTTTTTCAAAATAACAAACAAAGTTATACCACAAACAGCAGCGGAATTCAGACCAAAAAAATTAGGGCTTTTTAAAAATAGTAAGACAGGAATTTGAAAGTCATTTAGTCAGATAACGCCAGATTGTGTAGTAAGGTACTAATGACAAAATAAAACACAAATGTTAGGCATAGGGTCTACACTGTTTATATTAATTCGCACTCGCAAGCATTCATACCACGTTTTTGTAAGGTAAGAATTGTGTTTTGAGTGTGTTATTGAAAGTGACAGGTCGGATAGTAGCGATGTTGTAAGTGCCTAATTTACAATAGTTAAAACCTAATCTAGACGCCAAGTGTTAGCAACAAGGACATGGTGGGGTTTATCTCAAGAGTACAGAAGTCGTGAGGCCTTAGCTCGTCCCCAGATTTTAGGGGCTCCCAAATTTTCACTTTTTAACAATAATATACACAATTCATCGATTTTCCTGGCGATTTATGTTTTTACTATCTCAATGAATGTGTTAACGTTCAAACGATAAGCTTATTTTTTTTTACAAACACATCAATTTGACATTTGTTCTGCCATGAAAATATACGTTTGTCCTTAAGATAGACACAAACGCACAAGTTGTACAGTGCGGTCATCGCTTCCCGTATGACAATTTTTATTAAAGAGAGCTGTCCTTAAAATAATAAAACGTGTGACACTGAACTAAAATAAGTCTTTTTATAGGCCCCTAATGTTTTAACATAATTTACCCGAGGGGGGGGGGATATTTAGGTATATAAATCGTCGAGTAGGTCTGTACGTGCTGATCATCTTGACTCACACTAACATTCTTCAAGTGATAATGTGTTTATTTTTCTGTACATTTACTCAGCCCCCCCCCCCCCATATATAGTTGCATGGAGATTTTACACAATGCATATGTACAAAATGTCTTGGAAAATGTTATAGATCAGATAGTTCCATTTCTGATAAAATTGCAAATGTTAAAACTGTGATATTTAGGGTACATAATTCCTAGTTTCAGTAATGTGTTGCTGTTATTGTTTTTGCGTGTGTGTGTCGGGACGTAGTTTTAAATGTTATTCAATTAGGGCCTATTCTCCGAAAAGCCGACACTATCCTTAAAATGGTCGTAGGTGGAGCGGTCGCTCTTCTTGCTCCCCCCCCCCCCCCTTTGCGTACGCTACATGACGCCATTCACTTGTTGACCTACATTAATTAGTGTGAGATCTCTGATAAAACGGATATTCCCTATTTTGGAGCACCGCTTTGAACCAGACACTAATGGATATAGTCTAGTGTTTAGCTGTCGCTCTATTTAGATGAATGACGAAGAAAATAAAATAGCGCGAATTTTTGTAAATTACGCATAGCCTACGAAAACATTTTTAGAGAAAAGCGATTTGTAAAATGGGATCAGTTCAACAGTTAAAGGCGCTGTTATGGAAACATTTCCTTATCAAAAGGCGTTCAATCCATAGTATTTTAGCAGAGTTAGGTAAGTGGATCCCGGGTGTAGATATATCTAACTCTACTTGGGCGTCCAAACTAGGGTAGTAGTGTTCATAGGGGTTAAAGGCTTAACTGATCACTACTTATTAGGACTATATTTATTCTATGTAGCCTATGTGGTGTTTATATATATATATATATATATATATATATATATATATATATATATATATATATATATATATATATATATATATATATATATATATATATATATATATATATATATATATACATATATATATATATATATATATATATATATATATATATATATATATATATATATATATATATATATTCGCGTGTGACCTAGATAGACTAGCTCCTTATGACACTTTAATACAGATACCAGACACTCCATACCTAGTAGTAGATGAACTACATAAAACACGTTAATACTTGATGATCAGAGTTTATTCCAGGCATCTCTTCGGATGGATTTTATATAGTAAACATACACTTTTACTAGTGTCCGCCCCCCCCCCCCCCGAAAAATGTTGACCGCCACCTTCCACCCCGAAAATTTCAAAAGCCCCCACCCCGAAAATTTCAAAAGCCCCCCCCCCCCTACCCGGAGAAAAAAGTCTGGAAGAAACATTGTTGATGATATATACGGTTAGGCAAAAAATTCAACCAATGTTCTTTGTTCCCAGTAGTCCTGTGCTGTAACCAATGCTCTTGTTTAGTGTTCCCAGTGGTCCTGTGCTGTAACCAATGTTCTTGTTTAGTGTTCCCAGTGGTCCTGTGCTGTAACCAATGCTCTTGTTCCCAGTGGTCCTGTACTGTAACCAATGTTCTTATTTAGTGTTCCCAGTGGTCCTGTGCTGTAACCAATGCTCTTGTTTAGTGTTCCCAGTGGTCCTGTGCTGTAACCAATGCTCTTGTTCCCAGTGGTCCTGTGCTGTAACCAATGCTCTTGTTTAGTGTTCCCAGTGGTCCTGTGCTGTAACCAATGCTCTTGTTCCCAGTGGTCCTGTACTGTAACCAATGTTCTTGTTTAGTGTTCCCAGTGGTCCTGTGCTGTAACCAATGCTCTTGTTCCCAGTGGTCCTGTACTGTAACCAATGTTCTTGTTTAGTGTTCCCAGTGGTCCTGTGCTGTAACCAATGCTCTTGTTCCCAGTGGTCCTGTACTGTAACCAATGTTCTTGTTTAGTGTTCCCAGTGGTCCTGTGCTGTAACCAATGCTCTTGTTCCCAGTGGTCCTGTACTGTAACCAATGTTCTTGTTTAGTGTTCCCAGTGGTCCTGTGCTGTAACCAATGCTCTTGTTCCCAGTGGTCCTGTGCTGTAACCAATACTCTTGTTTAGTGTTCCCAGTGGTCCTGTGCTGTAACCAATGCTCTTGTTCCCAGTGGTCCTGTGCTGTAACCAATGCTCTTGTTTAGTGTTCCCAGTGGTCCTGTGCTGTAACCAATGCTCTTGTTCCCAGTGGTCCTGTGCTGTAACCAATGCTCTTGTTTAGTGTTCCCAGTGGTCCTGTGCTGTAACCAATGCTCTTGTTTAGTGTTCCCAGTGGTCCTGTGCTGTAACCAATGCTCTTGTTTAGTGTTCCCAGTGGTCCTGTGCTGTAACCAATGCTCATGTTTAGTGTTCCCAGTGGTCCTGTGCTGTAACCAATGCTCTTGTTTAGTGTTCCCAGTGGTCCTGTGCTGTAACCAATGCTCTTGTTCCCAGTGGTCCTGTGCTGTAACCAATGCTCTTGTTTAGTGTTCCCAGTGGTCCTGTGCTGTAACCAATGCTCTTGTTCCCAGTGGTCCTGTGCTGTAACCAATGCTCTTGTTCCCAGTGGTCCTGTGCTGTAACCAATGCTCTTGTTTAGTGTTCCCAGTGGTCCTGTACTGTAACCAATGCTCTTGTTTAGTGTTCCCAGCGGTCCTGTGCTGTAACCAATGCCCTTGTTTAGTGTTCCCAGTGGTCCTGTGCTGTAACCAATGCTCTTGTTTAGTGTTCCCAGTGGTCCTGTGCTGTAACCAATGCTCTTGTTTAGTGTTCCCAGTGGTCCTGTACTGTAACCAATGCTCTTGTTCCCAGTGGTCCTGTGCTGTAACCAATGCTCTTGTTCCCAGTGGTCCTGTGCTGTAACCAATGCTCTTGTTTAGTGTTCCCAGTGTTCCTGTGCTGTAACCAATGTACTTGTTTAGTGTTCCCAGCAGTCCTGTACTGTAACCAATGCTCTTGTTTAGTGTTCCCAGTGGTCCTGTGCTGTAACCAATGCTCTTGTTTAGTGTTCCCAGTGGTCCTGTGCTGTAACCAATGCTCTTGTTTAGTGTTCTCAGTGGTCCTGTGCTGTAACCAATGCTCTTGTTTAGTGTTCCCAGTGGTCCTGTGCTGTAACCAATGCTCTTGTTCCCTGTGGTCCTGTGCTGTAACTAATGCTCTTGTTTAGTGTTCCCAGCAGTCCTGTGCTGTAACCAATGCTCTTGTTTAGTGTTCCCAGTGGTCCTGTGCTGTAACCAATGCTCTTGTTCCCATTGGTCCTGTGCTGTAACCAATGCTCTTGTTCCCAGTGGTCCTGTGCTGTAACCAATGCTCTTGTTTAGTGTTCCCAGTGGTCCTGTGCTGTAACCAATGCTCTTGTTCCCAGTGGTCCTGTACTGTAACCAATGTTCTTGTTTAGTGTTCCCAGTGGTCCTGTGCTGTAACCAATGCTCTTGTTCCCAGTGGTCCTGTGCTGTAACCAATGCTCTTGTTCCCAGCAGTCCTGTGCTGTAACCAATGCTCTTGTTTAGTGTTCCCAGTGGTCCTGTGCTGTAACCAATGCTCTTGTTCCCATTGGTCCTGTGCTGTAACCAATGCTCTTGTTCCCAGTGGTCCTGTGCTGTAACCAATGCTCTTGTTTAGTGTTCCCAGTGGTCCTGTGCTGTAACCAATGCTCTTGTTCCCAGTGGTCCTGTACTGTAACCAATGTTCTTGTTTAGTGTTCCCAGTGGTCCTGTGCTGTAACCAATGCTCTTGTTCCCAGTGGTCCTGTGCTGTAACCAATGCTCTTGTTCCCAGCAGTCCTGTGCTGTAACCAATGCTCTTGTTTAGTGTTCCCAGTGGTCCTGTGCTGTAACCAATACTCTTGTTTAGTGTTCCCAGTGGTCCTGTGCTGTAACCAATACTCTTGTTCCCAGCGGTCCTGTGCTGTAACCAATGCTCTTGTTTAGTGTTCCCAGTGGTCCTGTGCTGTAACCAATGCTCTTGTTTAGTGTTCCCAGTGGTCCTGTGCTGTAACCAATGCTCTTGTTCCCAGCGGTCCTGTGCTGTAACCAATGCTCTTGTTTAGTGTTCCCAGCAGTCCTGTGCGTAGCGATCTTCACCCTGCGTGAGTCTGATAGTTCCTTGTTTGGAGCCAACAACGAGAAGAAGATTTCACGTCATCAGCTAGAAAGAACAGGATCTATTGATTACCTCTTGTATACGCCCGCCTCCCCAGCCGTAGAGGCCCTCCTCATGTCCCTCAACATACAAGAGTGTACGTTGCTCCTTCATATCTTCTCCTTGATAAACTCATGTCTCTCAACATACAAGAGTGTACGTTGCTCCTTCACATCTTCTCCTTGATAAACTCATGTCTCTCAACATACAAGAGTGTACGTTACTCCTTCATATCTTCTCCTTGATAACATTTCTTTAAAGTTAACATTATCTTTTTACATATCTTTAAAGTTAACATTATAACATCTCTTTAAAGTTTAGTTATAGGAATTTACTTTAGATTGTTTTCTATTTAAATAATATACACCCAAATATTATGGGTATGGATTTATTCGTAATGTATAGGCCTGTATTATAAGTTTAAATTTAAAGTAATTTTTAATTATAATTCGTTGAACAGTTTTTAATTATGAATAAAATATGTATTAAAATTAAACCGCAATCAAAATAAATGTATGTAAATTTTAAAGATGGCTCTGATTAAAAATATGTAATTCTTTCTTAGGATACTTAGAACGTACTAGTCATTTGTTTCGTTGTTGAGTCACCTGTATATTTGTAGTATATAATTTTAGGCCCTATATTATATTATACATGCATATATATATATATATATATATATATATATATATATATATATATATATATATATATATTTCGTCGGACTTTCTTCTATTTCCCGCGGCAACGCGCGGACGTGTACGCTAGTATATATATATATATATATATATATATATATATATATATATATATATATATATATATATATATATTACATATATATGTGTGTGTGTATAGGTCACGCTGTACTGTTTTATTTTTCATCAGTGGAATAGTGACTTATTTTTTAATAGAATTCAATTTCTTAATTAAAAACCATTTTATCAGTCATTCTTTAGCTAGTACTAACATATTTCTGAAAAAAAGGAATGTTAGGTCTACAATCAATGCTTTTTTATTTTTTTATTTTTTTCGAAATTCATCGGTATTGACGTCATTTAATTTGATCATAGAAACGTTCGCGAGTTTTTTTTCGTATAAATCCTTCAAACATTTCAAACAGCGAAGCACTTTAAACTTTATACTTTTAACTTTAAACTTTATACTTTTAACTTTTAACTTTTATAATTTGTCAGACCCCAGAATACGCTCCTTCGCATCCACGAGCGAGGCAAAATTTTTCAAGGCGAATTTTTATACCGACTATGAAGTTGTTTTTTATGCTGAAATACCAATCGCTATTGTCAAGTTTGAACTCGATGACTTCAAGGAGATCGGCAAAACATTGCGGTTCAAATGCTTGCAGCTTACGATTACCACCCCTCCAACGTGTATAGCAGGCCAAATTATTTTTGGATGGGTAGGTATAAATATACATATACATATACATATACACATACACATACACATACACATACACATACACATAAACATACACTTACACATACACATACACATACACATACACATTACACATACACATACACATACACATACACATCACATACACATACACATACACATACACATACACATACACATACACATACACATACACATACACATACACATACACATACATACATGTATGTATATATATATATATATATATATATATATATATATATATATATATATATATATATATATATACATATATATAATGATACATATATTATACAAATATATATATATATATATAGATATATATAGTATATATATATATTTATATATATATATACATATAATATATATATATATATATAATTATATATAATATATATATATATATATATATATATATATATATATATATATATATATACATATATATATATATATATATATATATATATATATATATATATATATATATATATATATATATATATATACATATATAATATATATAGTATATATATATATATATATATATATACATATATATA
>NW_026731617.1:152500-230000 GCF_028476545.2 Physella acuta | reverse complement strand
GGCAGCATTGATACTGTCGAATTCAGTTGTAAAGCTAGAAATCTCAATCTAATTGTATTAAAACTTTAGTTCCGTCTTTAAAATAAAGCTTTCCTATTTTAAAAAGAAAAATGTTAAGAAACGTCCATTGCTTCATCGTGAATGCTTTAAATAAATTAACATATTTTTACATGTGATCTTAATGGCGTAAGCACGTTTGTATTGTTATTCTGCTAATAATGCACTATAACTAACTTTAAATATTCGTTAATATTTTATGCATAACATTTTTACTTAAAAACTAATGTTGATCATAAAATGTCAAATTGTTTATACCATGTTTATTCGACTAGAGATAGCAATAGCGTTGATTTAATTAGTGTGTGTCATATATATATATATATATATATATATATATATATATATATATATATATATATATATATATATATATATATATATATGTAACATTATAAAATCGATATTAGTTAACTATCTAATTGTTTAATTAATGTCACAATCAGATCGACGTCTATATAGTCACGTGCATCGTTAACACACAGTGCCGATTTCCCGAATTATAAACTACCCAAAATAATGGTACTGAATATTATAGTTTATCGAGCGTGTATTGTATTCGGATGGGCGTTAGATAATAGATACCTGTTTCTTTACCCTCGGATATGTCTTTTTCAAAGTAGTTAGCCTCAGGAAGTCTTCTACACTTCTGACGAATCAACTTTAAATGTTTGTTCCTGTCAGGCAGTCTTTTATTTAGCACTTTCTCAAATAAATTGATGTCATTTCGATGACTACTGATGGGTGGTAACATTTGTTTAGTTTCTAGACTAATGCAATATAGCCTGTGTAGATTGAGAATCTTAATTGATGCGACGGTGCACGTAGAATACAAAGAAATGATCAAATTGAGGACGTATTTTTCTAATTTACATTTTGTTTATAACTCTTACCTTATGAGGTAATAGTGATTAATTTTAATGCAACATAAAAGTGTACATCTATTGCCACCTTAAAACTCATTGTTAGTACACCTTTTACACAATTTAGTTTGTTTATTACAACTGTATTTTTTAAAATAACAGCAAAAATAAATGTAAATAACTGACTGTATATCTTATCGCTGTTACTCCTTTATTTTATTTAATAAATGTGATCCGGTTGTACTCCAGAACCTGCAAGTCGAATTGATTTCAAATCATAATTAACAACAAAGACTGCTGCCAATAGAATCTTTTATTTGAAAAAGTACCAATAAAATATCAACGTTACTGCAATTTCTTTATTTTGAACTCAATGCACGTAAACATATATTCATAGCTGTCCACCAGATAATGGTTTTACCTAGTCACATAGAAACGAATTTCAATACTTCAATTTAACCGAAATAGAATCGTCGTGAGAGTAAAACCTTTAAAGATATATCGCATTTTTCTTACTATCATTATGTAAAATACACAATTGTTTATCAATAGTACAAGCTATAAACAAATTATACCTATTGTAATTTGTAAAGATAAAAAAGAAACTTAAGGGTAAAATTTTTAGTAAATTATCTCTTCAAAGCTAAGGCCCATCGGTCAGGTGAGGTAGAGTTCACTTAGTTCAGTGACCTTGATGTAAGAAGGGTTAGCGTAATCAGCACTATGCACAGCCGTCTTTACTTCCCCTAGCGTGAGTCGCTCACCAATCAGAGCTGGCTGGCCCTCGGGACGTCCTGTGGGTTCAAACCCCCGGATCCGAATAGGGGACTCTCGGTTTGGCTGACTGACGTTCTTCAATTCTACCAGGACGTCTCTAAACTAACGTTTCCACATAAATATAATAACAAAATACAGTAACATGTATGTTTATAAATAGTCAAACTTTTCTTACCTAAATAGATTTAAAAGACGGGTCTGTTTTAAAATGATAATCCCAACGGTAAAAGTTAATCTTTTTCATGTACACGTGTCGTGTTTATTTTCCTTGTTATCAATACGAGTATATCGATCATTGATTAGAAACAAAGTGTTTTGTCTTTTAAAATGTCCGGTTATTTTGTTTATTTTATTTTTTTAGTTTTTTTTAAACACACTATTTTTTTTTAGTTTTTGGAATATGTTAAATAGTATTTACATTATTAATTGGGTAAAACGTAAAACAAATATACCGACTATCAAGGAGGCACAAAGATATATATGTACTATGAGACGGCTTGGTGTAGTGATAGAACTCATGACTCTCTTTCCGAAAGGTCTGATTTAACCTCAATATTAGATGGCTATATGCAATAGGCCCAGGAAATAACATCATCATATTTTAAGTATTTTATGTAAAGGTCACAGAAAAGGTAAACAATACTGTATCTTACACTTGACAGTAAGGTTCAAATACCAAACAGAGTTTCTTTCAGGCATCTCTTCGGGGGATGCCCAAAAATTCCAAGTGCCTCTCCCCCCTCCCCCCCCTAATCGTGAAAAAAATGTAAAAAAAACAACAAAAAAGCACTGTGTTGAAATAGGGTAACTTTACTTATCAGTATAAAAATGTAAAGCAACACTACACTTAGAGACGTAGCGACTCTTCCCGGGGACAAACTTTCAATTTTCGATTTGCACGCCCCCCCCCCCCTCGAACTTTCGATTTGCACCCCCTCAAACTTTCGATTTGCAACCCCCCCCCCCCTCAAATTTTTCTCTATATATTTTACTATTTTTTATCTTGGTGTCACCCCCCCTAAATGGTGTCACCCGGTGCGGTCCGCACCCCCCGCCCCCCCCCCCCCCCTCGCTACGCCTTTGAGTACACCAAAAATGTACGTCCCTATTAACAACGATAACTGTACTATCTAAGCTTGTTTAGAGCTGAAATGGTCGAAATTAATAAGGTAAACATATCCTAAATACAATCTCAAGGAAATACCTATATGGGGACGAAGTGAACCTTTTGGGTTATGTAACTTTTTTAACCGCCATAGGTTTCAATAGTGAATAAATAGACGTTTCTGTACAATAACTAACTTGTATCACTACCTTTTACGTTTTCATGGTTAAATTTCCAGCGAAGTTTTTGGTTAATCATCAACACGATTTCTTAAATAGCTTACATTTACAGCAAAGATGAATATTAAAAGCGTTGGAAAACTTAGAACTCATTTTGACATAAATAATAAAATTAACCGAGGCGGCCATTTGGTGAAGTACGTAACAGACGAACGTACCGTCATCACCTGGCTCAAGCGTGATGTTAAACAACGTGTGTAGGACGGTGACAGGCGAGACAAGCACGATAAACACACCATCACCAACATCTTGATCACCTTCAAAATCTACTGTTTTAATGTACAATGGTTTATGCTAATAAAATTTACATGGGATGTAAAGTCTGGTAAAAATTTAATAAAACTTAAACCTCTTAACTTATTAAAACTAAATAAACAAACATTGGTAAATTACTTTTCAGTTTTTAAAATTAGTCAAATTTATGTATGTAGTTTTAAAAAAAAAAATTTCATGTAAATATTAGCCCTTTATGTGCATAGCAACTGATTTATTGTACATGGTAAATCAAATCTCCAGAGGCCATAAAACTTGTTGAAGTGAAAAAATAGTCCAGAATTGTTCTCTGCCTTGTGGGACCATGCAGTAGCCGTTACAAATAGTAATAAGACGATGTATGCAAGTATAGATGTCTACACAGTGTTATGTAGCTGAATGTAGCCATCTCTGCCAGGCTCTGCTCTGGCTTTTGTGAAAAACATATATGTAAATGAACTTGACTTCAGATATTAGTGAGAATAATTATATTTTGTTTAAGAAGTTTAGAGATACACTTCTGGACTAGTGAAATAATTCACCTGTGCTCTTTGTTTTAACATAAGACGGATAGTGTGGTCAATTATTTGCCTAGCCGTCTTTAGTTTCACAAACGTGAGTCAGATGCCACCAGTGCGGTCTGGACAGGGACGTATTCGGCACTCAGTCTGAATCCATTTTTCTTTCTAAATTAGCTGTTGTAAAATCCAATAGGTATTAATTTTAACAACAAATACAAATTTTACTTTAGAAATGAGAGAATGAAAAGTGTATGTGTATGTTGATTTTTTTTTTCACACTGTTAATAACTAAACTACATAGTTATATTGTAGATTTTGTAAGTTTAATTGCTATTTACAACAATAAAAATCATGTACAAACTTATTTCTCGAAATAAATAAAAATCTATTCACTGTGAAGGGAATAAGAGTCCAGTGTTCCAGTATATTCTTCATGTAAAGTTTGTGAACTCCTGAGAGGAACGTACTCGTAGTCTGGTATCGATATGTTATTGTTATCTCGTATTGTTTTAATCGGTGATCCATCTCTAGTCTCTACTATATAGTAATTGTATCTGTTGTAATCGAGATCGGGTTCTTTACCATCGATGTCGATGTAGCTTTCGCTGTCTGATTCGTCCTTCCGTGTGTCAGTACTTTGGGCCGCCATGTAGAGATGACTGTCAGATGGCACAGAATATATGTGTGGCTGTTTGACACCAGCCCGTGTCATAGTCAGACAAGTGCGCCCTTTAGCTAAAAATATAAAATGTGAAGATATATAAGCAGTTTTTTACAACATTAGAAAAGCATTTATGTATATAATTATCTATACCCATACCCATACCTATACCCATACCCACCCACCCACCCATCCATCCATCCATCCATCCATCCATCCATCCATCCATCCATCCATCCATCCATCCATCCATCCACCCACCCACCCACCCACCCACCCACCCATCCATCCATCCATCCATCCATCCATCCATCCATCCATATATATATATATATATATATATATATATATATATATATATATATATATATATATATATATATATATATATATATATATATACTTATATGTATATGTAGTTGCAATACAATACCTTTTACACAATAAATTAATATCATAATTGAAAGTATCAGTACTACAACAAGACTAACAGATCCCACAGTTTGCAATAATAGTGAATTGTGGCCACCAGCTTGAGTGCTGTAGTCTGTTATTGTAGGAAAAAAAAGATTAAATGTTAGGAGCACATTCAAATGTATGTTGTTTTTTTTTACTTAGTCGATCAGTAAAAATCAAGTTTTGATATATATTTATTTACTCTTAATAAGAGCGATTTCAATCTATAATTGAAGATTAAGGAATGAACAGGATATAAATGTCGAAAGAGGGTGAGTCATAAGTAATCTAATTTAATTTAATATTAACAAAGTTAAACAAAAAGTTATTTCCTTAATTAAGTGAATTGAAGGCACCACGTAAAATTCTCGCATTATCCAAATGATTTGTTCCTAAGGCATTAGTGTATACTAGGAACATTCTAACATTATGTAGTTTTATATATACGAGCTGACCCTCGACGTAGCATACGTCGCGATTTAGTTAAATTCCTATTTTTCAGAAATTCATATTTTGTGAATTCGACACTACCAATGCTGCGACTGAAAATATTTTTCTTTAAAACACTATCACTAGCTAGTGAAGGGCGATTATCCTCACCCTAAATTTCCACTCATCCTCCCCCCACCCCGCCTCCGTGAAAGCAGCGCTCTGTGACAATAGTTTACAGGCTACAATGAAAAGAGCAAACAACATGTTATCTCCCCTTAGTTTCAAATCGTTTAAAAACTAAATGATCTGCCCCTAATAGCAGTCACTACGATTGTAGACAGCTCACCTGACTGGTGGGAGTGGGGGTGTTAGCGAAATGGTCTGTTGAACTTGTGGTCTTGGTCAGTGGCGTAGGCAAGGGGGGGGGGTGTTAGGGGGGTTATAACCCCCTCACATGGACCCCTATATATATATATATATATATATATATATATATATATATATATATATATATATATATATATATACATGTATGTATAGGTTTTGAAACTATGCGCTGCTGTCTTCTATTACCTTTACTAATTGTAAATGACGTCGTAACTCCAGAACTAGAGATGAATTTCATCTGGACGACGTAACGTTTAAAATCGTGCTTGGTCAAGTTACTGACCACAATTGTTAAACTCTGGACATTTTTGTCCTCGGTTAAACGGATATGTATGTTGCCTTTGGTCTTGTTTATCAAAAACAAGTAATCGTCTATGTATACTTCTGTTATTTTAAAAACAGTTGGCAGGCAAAACTCAAAAGATGCTGTTTCTCCCAGCTCCTTGGAAATATTTTGATACTTCGAAAATTTTGGGCAAGCTGTTGTATTATCTGAAAGTAAAATAATTCGAGTTTTAGATCAACATCGTTGATGAGTGCATTGCTATGATGGTTTGGTATGTTTATAAGCAATCATGAACAGAAGGGTTTCTTTCAAAACATTTTCTGTGGGGAAAATTTAAGCGTAACAATATTTCCGGTGGATTAGAGGGGTGAGGGGGAGTTGGAAAACACTGGTTTAAGCAAACGAATTTCTCTATAAAGTATCTTTTTTTCGACCAAGTGGTTGGAGGAACTCCCTCACCCGTCCCCCCCCCCCTTATTTCCCATATAAACCTGAAAAATTGTACTGAGCAGATACAGCTATTTAAGTTAATTCTTTCTTACATGTAGAAAAATATATCTATGAGTTAAAGTTGATAAAATAATGGATTTACGAATCATATCAATTTTTGCGTTAACTTTTTGAGCTCCTGTGCGCTGTAGTAAAAGTTTAAGAAAAATGTATTAATAAACTGTCACAGCCCTTTCTTTGACTGGGTCCATGGCACAAACTAAAGGCAAATACAAACCACATTATTGGTGTTTATACAGTCTTTTATTGATATCAGATAATATAGCAGCTACACTACTAGAACAACGACTTCAGTTTCGTCATCCCCTCGCGCTCTAACTACCTCTCTCTGCTTCCTTTCCTTAGCGCATGCGCACACCCATCCTACATTTTATATTCATATCGCCTTTTTAAGATACACACTCGAAACATACATTCATCTACATTTAACTGTTACATAAACATTCCGAATCTCTAGCTGTCTTCCGTTTTAGAGTATACTAGCAAACTTTACTGAATATCTTCTTTTTGTTTTGACCTCTAATATTGCGTAAAATGGTTTTTAAAAAAAATTGTAAAAAAATGCAATAATGAAATATTACAATGAGGTGCTGGTATATGAAAAAAAAATGTTATAAATTGATAGCCCGTTTTGTGAACACATTTAAAATGTAAACCGTGTTAAGAAAATAACTTACACTAACACAGCTAATTTTAAACTTACATTTGTGAGATGTTTTGCATTGTGTTTCAGAACTTTGCATTCCTATCACATTGATGGCTTGACAATAATAATCTAAAACACAAATATTCTGCTATAGAGATTACATACAGACTATATTATGATTGCTGTTGTTGAAATAATTGAAAGATATATGAATACATCAAAGTAATTTGCTTAAACTAAATTGTAAGGAACTTTTTTTAATTAACGGATAATTTAACTCTAGGCAGCTCATCTTTTAAATTATTTCTGCCTTTTCGCTATTGCTTCAACTCCATCTTCTGAGGATTGCCCCCCCCCCCCCCCCCATCCACACCTTTCAGCCCACATTTTTCTTCCTAGTGCTCGTTATTAAGAAACATGAATTACCAATCGTTAAACTCACCATTGGGCCTTTTTTTTCTATTGAATAATGTATATTCTGTTTTCGGTAAAATGAAGAAACTCGTTTCAAACACGAATTTAACAATCTTTATTTTTACATTCTGTTTCCAAAATCAAATGTATACATTGTACTAAAGTTTCCAAAAAAATGAATCGTTATAAAATATAACCATTATTTAAAAGTATATATATTTTTTTAAAAAATCCATTAAGTTGTGTGTTTGAATTAATAAATATTAGGAGAAAACTGCACGTAGATGCTTAAACTGATAACAAATATATAATACATAACATATTTTTAGATTCATCTCGCAATCAGTACAGAAGCAACATGTCGCAAGCCTTGCTTGACGTTCATTTATTTTTCTTCTGTAAACATCTTGTTACCAGTTAGTTATATCAAGTCTCAAGTTTAAGTTAAAGTTCCAACATTACCTTCAACATTCTCCTCCATATCAACAGATATCACTGACGAGTTTATGGACTGTATTCCATTTGATCGCCTGTGGTACCATCTTATTGTAGAGTTAATTTCTCCACTAGAAGCCGCGAACTTACAAGCACAATTCAACATAAACACCCCGCTGTTTTGTACTGTGTAGTTGACTTCGGTGTACACCAAAGGGTTATCTTTTTAAATAAAACAAAAAAGAAATTACATTATTAGTAAAAATACACATATGTATATCACTTTAGCAATTGATTGCTCTATAACTGAGTTACTGTGCCACGCGAAAAGGTAAATCAGGTCAAACTATTTATATCCAATACGCTAGAGTAGTTTCCCTTAGTATTTACAAAGTTGAGAAGTTGAATATTCCATATTTTTAAATGTTAAACATAGATGTAGATTCCAAATTATTTTAGACGTTGGTAAGAGAATTATATAAGCTAGCAGGAAGAGATAGATAGATAGATAGAGAGAGAGAGAGAGAGAGAGGGAGAGAGGGAGAGAGAGAGAGAGAGAGAGAGAAATAGAATCAGTAACGATAGCGTAGTAAATTTAAATATTTCTAATTTAGCGACTTGTTTTTTATATTCACGTAACAGTGATTAGAACAGGCGTTTAATTGACCTAGGGAAATTATGTGACCACGGCACATAGAATAATGGTTGCTAATTTAATTTTCTTAAAATAAGTTCTTAATTAATGAGTATTTTTATAATATAATAGACATAATATTTAAAACTTTTGAAATACGTTTCATATACTAAATTTTAATTATTTTATAACTTTGGTTTCTGTTAAGAATGTGTGCTTAAAGCCTAATTCTTTCAGAGACGTCTTTCATAATACAAATTATCAAAAACATACTTTTAAAATTATAAAACCATATTAATATAACAAAAATATGGTTAAATGATTTACTCTTACATTAAAACACCCATAAATTCTTAGATATGTACTTACCTATTAACGTCTTATAAGTAGTTTGATGCACCAAACTTTGGTGAAAATAAGAGTTAGCGAAGTTTGGTTTCATGAAGAGTCTAGTAATATAAACACCTCTCCTTAACCTGTCTACAGAGATGAACAAACTGCACCATGAGTTGTAGTATACTGGCATCGTATGTGCAATAGCTTCATTGTACACTACCAGTCGATCAAGGTTATAGTTTTCAACCTATATTTATATGCATGGTTATTAAGACAATACTTGAACACATGAAGATATGTATAGGATACAGGATATAACAGAGTTGTAATCAATTGGAGAGTACTGCTTTGCTACTGTAAGATTATATATTTGTGTTTGTGTTTTGATTGTTTTTATGTTTGCGTTTTTTGTTTTCTTTTGTGTTCATGTTTGCTTTTGTGTTTTTGTTTGCTTTTTTGTGTTTATCTTTGTCTTTGGGTTTGTGTCTGCGTTATGTTTGCGTTTCTTTTTGGGTTTTTGTTTTGTTGGTTGTGGTTAGTGTTAAGTTTAAAGTTAGAGTTGGTATTAGGGCTATGTGTTCTTTTATCATACGTCCATGTCGGGTATATGCTGCTTAATAAACACATAAGTTATGGTCCTTTACTGATAGGTATTTTTACACTACACAGAGGCCAGTGCTTGGCCTGGCTGTGACGGCTAGTATATATATATATATATATATATATATATATATATATATATATATATATATATATATATATATAAGTACAGTTTCCCTTTCAAACCTGACGGTCTATGGGGCAAGTAAAGTAGAGTTCACTTGTTTCTGTGACCTCGGCATATGAAGAGATAGTGTGGTCAGCACTATGCCCAGCCGCCTTTACTTTCCCTAACGTGAGTTAGGTAATCATCAGAGTTGGGTGGACTCAGGGACGGTCTACTGACTTTAACCCGGATTCGAACTCGAGACTTACGGGTTAGCAGTCCAGCTCTCTACCGCTAGACCACTCCGTCCCATATATATATATAGATACATGTATATATTTATATATGTACATATATATATATATATATATATATAATTATATATGTACATATATATATATATATATAATTATATATATGTATATATATATATATATATATATATATATATATATATATATATAGGTACATGTATATATTTATATATGTACATATATATATATATATAATTATATATATATATATATATATATATATATATATATATATATATATATATATATATATATATATATATATATATATATATATATATATATATATGTGTGTGTGTGTGTGTGTGTGCGTGTGTGTGTGTGACAATTGATCTTATCTAGAAAATCTCATAAATGTTACGGTACAAACTAATCAGTTTTTAAATACCTCGTCTATGAATAACTCTCGATGGCAGCTACTGGAGGGGTAAATTTTTGCCAACGAACATGTCATGTTTAACCCGTCGGCCCCAATGACTAGTGAGCAAACTGGCTGTGTCCATCGAGCTGTAAGAAAACAAAGATTCTTCACATTCTTAATACAGTGTAAGAAATGCAATGTTTCATATAGACGATGTTTCACTCGATAAAGACCTGTTTCCTCTCGTCCTCATTTCAATAAATTTTGCCATGTTACCCTACTATTAGTTTCATAAAGAAAAGTGCTTTGAAATTTCAAAAACTTACAGTAAACTTTTAAATCGCACAGAAATAGTTCCGTGTTTCGGGCGTCCATAAATCTCCAGACACTCTCAGCAAACAGAGGTGAAACTCTGGTAACATTGTAAATCTCGAGTTTACTCTTGAAACGATTGTTGTTTAAGTATTCAACTGTGATCTTAAAGTCTTGTGAGTAAGTGTTACAGGTTTGCGAGTTGCTATCACATGAACCTACGACCTCTTCATTACGTGACCAGTTCCATTGTGAATGGCCTTGTATATTTAGGACTGTGGTGGTGAGAACATATTCAGTTCCCTCCTCAGCGGGCACACACAGATTAACAGCTGATGATAGTATACATTGAATGTATTATTCGATATGTTTGTTCGCTGTAAAATATGATTAAATACGAAATAAAATAAAACATATAACGAAACAATGCATATATTTAAGTATACTTACATGTTATTCTGAGATAGATGATGATTAAAACTGTTGCGGTTTTGGAAAATATCATGTTTTCTAAAATAATTAATGTAGACACGTTTTCTCCAAATAATTTTAGTAAGTGTTTCAAAAGGTTAACAGTCTCGGCTTCTGTGACAATAACAATCACTAAAACAGTTTGAAACGTCTTTTTCTTTCAAACTTGACGCAGAGTATTAGTAGATACGAAATGAGCATCCGGAGTATGTAGGACTGAGAAAAGATACAAGTAGTAAACAACGAATTAAAAGGTCACTAGTGTTACACTTAACTTCCGGTGCAGTTTGTTTTCAGTATTTCGCAAGATGTATAACTTATTTTACCGCCACATAATATATGACCCATTTCCTACTAGGGTTTTCCAGGGTATGTCGCAAGACAGTTTTGAAAAATGTAACAAAGTAGGTCACTAGACGTCTGGGTTAATCCAATTCGAATTTTGAAAGACTATTTTTCATCTACTCATGTAATTGTACAGTTAGTTTGGCCTCTGTTAGAATTATATCAAGAAGCTTTTATAGAATCTTTGGTAAGGTTAGGATGGGGGGGGGGGGGGGGGAGAGGGAGAGAAAGGGGAAAAGCAACGAGTGCACAAAAACATTTCTCAAACTTTATCAAAACACCAACTTGCATTCACAGAGAGAAAATAATATTAAGAAACACTATTATAACAATATATCGAACCGTTAAACTTTATATATTCCTTTGTATAATTTTATTTGTGCAAGATAAAACGTTGCAAGGGAAGTAATCCTTTTTTAAAATATTTGTTTTATAAAGGCTTTTGTTTAGCTTACTCAGTATATATATATATATATATATATATATATATATATATATATATATATATATATATATATATATATATATGTGTGTGTGTGTGTGTGTGTGTGTATGTCTGCCTGTCTGTCTGTCAATGTGTGTGTTTGTGTGTGTCTGCTGTAGTATCAACTTCTTTTTACACGAACGACAAAAAAATATTTGAAAATTGCCTAAAAACGTTTAATAACAAGCTTTTGTGCAATAATGCACTAAAAAGAAGAAAATAAATGATTTTCTTTACGTTTATTCGAATACTCTGCTATTTAAATAAATATAAAGATACCTTTACTAATATTTAGGAAGCCACTCACAGTTTTCTTTATATTAATTTAAATAGTAGAGTATTTTTATATATTTAAAGAGAATCGTTTATTTTCTCATTTAAGTGTATTAAGAATAAAAGCTTGTTATTAAAACGTTTTTTATGCAATTCTTTTCAGTACTTTATAATTTTTATTTACAACAGAGTTACATGACTAAAAACTACTGCGCTCCAAATCAATATGAAAATGCGTGGATAATAGTGCGGAAAGAGTAGTACAATGCTGCTTACTATTCTGAGAAAATTTTAATTAATTCATAAAAATATAAATAGGCATCTAGTTAAGTCAAATTTAATTTCATATTTTTTTTTTCTTCATGTCTTGACCCACGTGTAAACTTTGAAATGAATCTGTCAGTTAGAAGTGCCCCAAATTTTATTTTCCCGTATTGATCTAGACATACGACAGACAGGTGAAAGAAGTTAAATAAAAGCTTGAAAAAATGTAAAGGAAAACAGATTTTATTATATTCACAAATCACAAAAAAATTACAAATGAAATATGCACTAAGAGGTAAAAAATAAATAGAGCTATATATGCTGGTATGATTAAATATAAAAGCATGGGCTCTCACTTGTGGAAGATATATTCCATTTCGTAGGTAGTTGGTAGGTGCATGTTCTATATTCTAAATCATATTATAAGGCCTATGTTATTTTTTTTCTCTAAACATCCAGGATTTTATTGTTGAATTGCCTTTTTTACAATCTTATTTAAAAAGTGTAATACATTTTAAAGTAATTGAAACAAATGAAAAATATTAACTATAATTGAATAATTTACATTGCAATAATGGAAAGGAGTAATATTTATTTTTGTATTAAAAGTGTTTAAGAAATAAAAGCTCAAAAGCTAGCAAATGGAATTCTCTAAAGTTGCCAAAAAACATTAAACTAGTAAGGTACAACCACACACATTAGATGGCAAAGACTATCGAACACTTTAAAACAAAAATAACGTTACTAGATTTCTTCAAGTCTTCAACATAGTTTGTGCAAATAAGTTCATGAAGTTTTGCAATATGCAGCACAAAATTTACTCCTATGTTCTGGATACCTTATATTTTTCTTGTGTTATACAAGCCTAAGAAATTCAATCATAAAAAATAAGTCATGCAGGAAACAACACAATAAAGATTCGGATCAGCAGCTACATCCGGGGCTTTTCCTTGCCACCTTGATGTGTGCTATCAAGCATGGATTGTACAGCTAGACCCTACCGTCTCCTTGCTATTGTTTGAACTACACTTATTTTTACATGCTTGGTTGGTTTGGTATACGTGTCAGACCGAGTTATTGACGTATTAGAATTTAAAATAACATGTTCTTACAAGTTGCAACTACCCATTCCCTGGCAAAGACTGGGAGAAAAATGTAACATGCCGATACCTGTTATCACTACAACATACCAGTTTAAATCCGAATACAACAGCCTATTTTAAAGTTCATTTTCAAACAGACAAAAACGTTTTCTATTTTTAAAAAAAAAGCTTTCTCTAAATGTATTAAATAATTTTCTACTATAACTTTTAGTGCATAAAGCTTATTACTTATAGCAATTATTTTACTTAAGTTTTATTTTCTCCTTTTTAATATGTAGGAATTAGCGAAAATTATAACAAACACATTAGCTTGTGCATATTCGAACACTCATACTTAAACACATATACACAAAATGATTAACTTCACATATGCAAATAAAATTCACTAATTTATTCTAAAAACAATAAAACATGCTCATCAGATTATTATTTTTAAAAATCTAACGGTTGTTAAAATATATAGTAAACATTTCGATTAACATTTTATCCTATGTATTACAACAAATTACAACAAATTACAATTATTTATTTTTTTAATTGATCATTGAGTAAATGTCATTTTAGCATAACAAAATGTCAATTTCAACCTAAACTTCTGAAAAAGTAATCGATAAGATTTCAGTTTAATTTTGAATTTGATAATTTGAGCTGTCTGTAAGATTAAGATTATTAATATAAGAAAACTGCAGCTATCGTCCACAACACTGTAAAGGAGACGCAGAAAACACTGCACAAGACTTTATTTAATGCCACAAAATATAGTCATTGGAGTGTGACGCAAGTGTACACGTTAATCCAAAAGAATTGCTTAAAGTCGTCTCGCAAGATATTATCTTTGACAGCTGGGAACGCGTTACATTCATGTTCCATGTACCAAATTTTAATAAGCTTTTATTTATTTTTCTGCCTGCCTGCTTTCCCGCGTGATTTCAGTCTGTGTCCATATGATTATCTTTAGTTCTTTTGTCTCTGATTCTTTGTCTCTCTGATGATGAAAAAAGTAGAACCCATTAAACATATAAATACATATGTAAATACATATGTTAATATAAAAATGTTAGTTAATCTAGGTTTTTGCAGTTTAATATAAAAGAGCGTTCCCTCCAATTGTTTTCTAAAACTGAGTTAAATATTTAAATGAAATATTTAAATTGAAATATTTATATTTAATTGTAAACAATGCCCGTCAATATTGGATGATGCTTCTTAAAACTAACGTAGGCGCCATAGTACTCAATGGATAGCCCAGGGCACCTAATCGCACAGTGCCTGATGAAATTTACTTAACGACTACAATACCCCAATCTCATCCATAGTCTATAACACTGTTTAAAACGAACGTAGGAACCATAGTGCTCTGTCCTGGGAGCAAAAGCACATATACTGGGGCGTTTTAGTTTAGTGAACGACTACAATGCCCCATTGTATCCATATTCTATCGCACTGTCTAAAACAAACGTAGGTGTCATAGCGCTTACAAGATAGCCCGGGGCGCCAAAATTGCACCCTACTAGGGCGCCGGCTAAAGCGCCTGATTCAATTTAGTCAACGATTATAACGCAGCCATCTCATCCGCGCTGTTTAAAACGAACGTATGTGCCATAGCGCTCAAAGAAAAACCCGGGGCACAAATAGCACCCTGCCGGGGAGTCGGCTTAGGCACATGATTATGTTTAGCGAACGACTCTAATACATCATCATATGCAGAGTCTATCGCACTGCTCAAAACAAACGTAAGCCATCGCACTCACAGGAAAGCCTAGGGCGCCAAATTGCATACTGCAGATACCTCCCTAGGAGTAATCTCAACAGCTTCCCAAAGTTTCATGACGATCGGGTGAAAGGTGTAATAATGCAGGCAAACAAAAACACACTCACATGCATTCCTTTATATCTATCAATAAAATTCTCTTCTTGGAGACGATAGAAAACAAGCTGTAAGCGAGCTCCCTATCACCCCCACCCCTTCATGGGTTTAGTGACGGCTATTAGGGGCAGATAGTGTAGTTTGAAACGATTTTAAACTTAGGGGAGGTAACTAAGAGGAGTTTGCTTTCAAACTTTTGGGGAGGGGGTAGGGGTTGTGGGAAAGGAGGGGTTATCGTCCTTAACGACCATCTGATAGTGTTTTAAAGCAAATATTTTCAGTGGCAGCATTGTTACTGTCGAATTCACAAATTATGAATTACTGAAAAGTAGAAAATAAAACAACTAAATAGCGGCGTATAATACGCTGTGGGTCGGCTCGTATGATAGAAAGCTTAACTTAGCTTAAAAAACTCTTTGATTCAAGTTTTGTAATTTGTTATGTAGTCGATTGCAAATAAAAATAGATTGCCAATTTCAAGCAGTGTAATATTTTTTACGAGCTGCATACCCTTGTTTCGCTTCAGTGTGAAAATTTTAAAAAAGAGACACAGAGGAACAAAATTGTTTTTGTAATTCTCGTAAAATAAATTTAAATTCCACAGGCGGCTTTCCCCAAAACACTTATTTAAAATATCAATTTTTACATTAACTACTTGTTACTTACATTTTCTTCTGAACATGCTGTTTACTTACTTTTTTGCTTAGTTAATATTGCTATTATTTTTTATACTTAAATTAACTACAGAAATAACATAATTTGACAATAATTAGCAACATAATTGTTCTTAGCTCGAATACTACTTTACAATAGAGTCGAATATATATATATATATATATATATATATATATATATATATATATATATATATATATATATATATATATGTTACGGTCAAAGCCCGAAGTGCGGCCAAAGCGCGGATTGGCCCGCCAATCCGCGCATTGGCCGGCTCTCTTGGCCAAAGCCCGAAGAACTGAGCACTAAGATCGTATTTCGTACATTGGCCGGCCAATGCGAGCACTGGCCGGGACATGCTGGCCAAAGTCCGAAGCGCTTAAACTTGACAGCGTATTTTGTACATTGGCCGGCCAATGCGCGCACTGGCCGGGATGTCCTGGCCAATGTTCTATCTAGACTAAGTTGTGATTGCATTTTCATTATTCTGGGTGATTTTCATTGATATTAACGTATTGTTTAGCTATTGTTTGTTTAGCATTCTATATGCAATGCGACATGGATCAAAAGGGCCGTCAGACCATGAGACAGACATAGCAGATGGCTGTCAAAAGAAAAAAAATGTAAATCCATGTTAGTTTCCATATATGGGCTCTCGATAAAATAGTTTTTGAGAAAGATTTTGAAAACATTGAACAAGAAATGGAGGTTGCCATAAATGCAATGACATCCTCAGTTAACACATCTGCTGCCGTGGCGGAACGTCCAGACCAGTTGAGTGACAATAATGTGGCCAACAGATTATATATAGTTTGTGAAAAACATTGTAGTGCAGCTCATTCTTGTGGATCCTGTGGAATACCCAATGAAGCAGACGAAGGGTATAAGGGAACATTACCTGCAGATTGTGTCACAACAAACAAGACATCATGGAACACAGATCAGCAGCTCATACTGGCTTTCAAACTCAAGGTGCTAAGATGCTTAAAACATCAATTACAAAATTTAAAGATGGTGAAGTGGGTGACAATGTACGCATCCGTTTTCCAGATGTTGACAGAGGTCACGGTGATCCCCGAAGCATGATTGCAGTTGTCATGAGCGTCGAGGGCGGTTTCTACAAATTAGGAACGGAACAACTGTATGCTAGAAGTGAGTTTTCAACTCTTCACGAAAAACTGCTCTTATTGTTGTCAGTTGGCACTGAGGAGAAATCACTACGAACCATCGCATCTTCACAATCATTGACCGGGGGCCAAGGCTACACTCGCTGCAATTGAACAAATAAGTGCACAACAAATCGCTGCAAGTGTAAAAATAACAAGCTGCTATGTAATTCTAAATGCCATAAAAGTTCAACTTGTTGTAACAAATGATGATATTGATAGATTAAGACTATAGTACAATAAAAAATTTGAATGTTTCTGTCATTTACTTTAATTAATAATCAATAAAGACTTAATTTCATGATCCTTACGGCATAATTAAAAACAAAATCTGCTCATGATCTTCTAATTCGGGCTTTGGCCGGTCGTCCCTAGCCAGATGATTTTCCAATTATGACTTTGGCCGGTCCACCATGGCCAGTCCGCGGACTGGCTAGCCAAACGCCGAAATCAAGAGCTATTTCAAAGTTTGAAATAGCTCTTGATTTCGGCGTTTGGCTACCAAAGGTCGAAATCAAGCAAAGTTTCGGACTTTGACCGACCTATGGGAGGCGATATTGGCCAATGCGCGGATTGGCCGGCCAATCCTAGCTTTGGCCGACTTCGGGCTTTGACCGTAACACACACACACACACACACACATATATATATATATATATATATATATATATATATATATATATATATATATATATATATATATATATATATATATATATATATATATACTAGCGTACCCGTCCCCGCAGCGTTGCCGCGGGAATAGAATAAAGTCTGACTAAATATATAAGAAGGGTTTCATCCATGCGTTACCAATCCTATATTCTTAGACTGTTGACCTTGTTTTCTAAAAGTGAGTTATTTAAATGTAAACAATGCCTGCGCTTGGATCATAAATATCGGGACACGGGTTTTCCTACACTACCGCATGAAAACCTTGAGTGTACATTAATCACTCACCGAAATAATGAGGTAGAACACACTTGAGCTCAGACAATATTTTTAGAAAAAATCAAAGTTTTTAAAAGACAAAAACATGTAAGTTGAGATGATTAACCAAGCCAGTGGCCCTACGCGGCGCCCCGGCTGCAGTGTAACCGGGAGCTCAAGAAAGCGCCGTGCTACGTCCTTGACACCTGTGCGGTCGCCGAAGTGTGTTCTACCTCACCATGATGGAGTGTGATTAACGCACCCTCAAGGCTTTCATACAGCAGGCCCTGCGACATGTTGGGCGGTAGCAGAGGCTAACCACTGCCCCGACAAATATGATTCAAGAAATGTTTAAAATTTAAAAAACTCAGTTTTAGAAAATAAGGTCAAACGACTAAGAATATAGGATTTGTAACGCATTGATGAACCGCTCTTATAATATTTTTTCAAAGTTTCTGCTATTTGTTTATAAAAACACACATTAAGCAATAAATAAGTTAAGGTTGTAAACCAACACATTTTACCTCCGTTGATTATTTATAAGAAAAATTCATGTTTACAAGAACAAAAAATATTATTTAAATAACTAGACAAAAATTATTCTTATCAGGGTTTCTTTCAGACATTTATCTACGAGAGGTGGAGGTGAGCACTTGAAACTTACGGGGTGGGGGCGCGCCTAAAATGTCCAGAGGCAGACAATGGTTAAATCATATATTTTCAATAGATAGCATGTTTTTTTTTCTATTTTAACCGGAATGAAAGGGATGTGCCACTCTCTGGAGAGGTGCCTGAAAGAAACTCTTATTCTTATGTATTGTGTTTGCTAAACATTTGAACAACAGTTGCTATCAATATATTTGTTATTGCTGCGATGAAAATAAATTAAGATTCCGCCGATGAATCACATCTTTCTTATTGTCAAAAAATGCATCGTTTAGTTCTAGCCTTTGACCTTTACGACTCACACATCTTACATGTGTTCAGTGCTCGCTAGATAATCAAATACATATAAGATCACTCACTAACTATCGAGTAACATTCACTTAGACAAAAATAATCTTGTGAGTATAGTGGTTCATTAACATTAATATAATGAGGGAAGGTAATTTTTTTCCCCCTAAGGTAAAATAATTAAATTTTAACAAACACGTCGGAAACAGTGTATCTTCATTTTGAAGCAATTATGTAAACTAGATCCAAAAAGCATTGTTTTAATGTGAAATTATTAAAAATAAGAGCACAGTTATTAAACATTTACAAAACCGCACTGATTACAAGCACAGAGGTCCGTAAAGAAAAAAATTACTATGGGGTATAATGATCAGATGATTAACATTAAATTGTTAAATATATATAAAGCTATACGTCATTGTAGAACCTTACTGGTCGCAATAAGTTTCGATCACTAGACATAGTTGTTGAATTAAATATAACCTACTCAGGTTCAAATGTTTACACATAATATATCTTTTGCTCAATTACATATTTTACAGAATATAGCAGAAAACCCATCGTATAGCTAGGAAAGCTATAAAGAGATTTTGAAGTGTGAGGTTCTACTAATGAATGTAGTTTCCGCCAACCGTTAATTCAATGCAGGGAATTTTTTTTTTATAAAACCGAAAGAATTGACCAATCTTTGCTAAATATTATTCTTTTTTATGATAGTTATGTGAAACATTTTTTTCTTTCCGAACTGAAAAGCTAACTTTTCACTGTGTCAGATCATTTCTTTATTATGACCGAAGCACCATCTTTGCACGACTAAAGATGCAAAAACTAGGTATACAATACAAAAATGCGTGAATACAAAATTAATAAAAGCTTTACAAAGTACAATTTTACAAGAAAAAAATATATATCTGGTGTTAGGAGATTGTTATTTTACATTTTAGCATCATGGTAAGTTTTAACAAGATGATTATATGTATGTATTATCTACAGCACAGCACAGCAAGAAAGTCAGTCTAACATTACGTCAAACAGATACAAAACAAAAGCTGACTAGCCGCTTCTCTTTTACCTTTAATTCCAATATTTTTGTCAGCAAATATATTTCATCATCTAGAGTAATTTCATTGTACTCTTTTAATTTTCTATGGGTCGGATTAAGCGAAATGAAGGTTGTACTAATTGAACACTGTACGAATTGCCTACATCTACCCTACCTTCGTGTGGATAAATTGTGTTCTCGTCAACATTAATAGTATTTCGTTTTTTAAACGTGTGTGTCCAAAGTATATGTCCAAACAGTCTATTGCCCAGTGCTATGGGGGGGGGGGGGAGTGAATGGTATCGTTGGTATTGGCAATCAAATAGTTTTATTATTTAAATACCACAGATACAAAAATAATACTTACATTAGTTGTTCTTGGCGTCAAACAGTAAGTGACAACTGTTAATAAAAACAAAACAGATATCAATATTATTTCAATATTTTAAAATTAAAAGATTGTATTTGTGCTTTATTCAAAACTACTAAATATTTTTAAACATATTTATTAGCTAATTAAATATGCCACCACTGATTATTATTATTGTAAATTACTGAGTTTTTTAAACAGGTAATTTAATATACGAGTAAATATTGTTTCGACTTTACATAACTAGCTGACAAGTGATTTACTAGAAATGATGTTTTGAGGCGCGGAGTGGAGTGGGGGTTGTAACGTTTACCTATCTATCAGCCAGATAGATGGTGAACGTCCCCGGATTCTTTTTTCGGGGTTATATGCAAATGACTTAAAGCCTAAATGGATGAACACTAACTCAACAACACACTAGGGCTCGATCTCGATGTCTAGGGAAAACTAGTGATACTATTGAAGTTAACAACTCATCCAATCTGCATACAACCTTTAATAAGCGAACACAGTTGTGGCAGAACACAAGGTTTAAACTAGATAAAATATTTAATTTATAAAATATCAAAACCCAACTTACAAAGCGTAAGAAAAAACACTATCACAGATTTCAACACTGTATAAAAATAGCCACAGGTCACACAACACTGCTATAGCTTCATGAATCACTTGGCGACAAGTAATATTATACTAGAAGACTAAAACCTTAAGAAAGCATAGCACACACAGGACTTAAGCTCTCTCACGTTCTAATGGTCAGAATCTATTGCCGGACAAAAATGGACGGCCTGGTCTTAATAGACCGTTTGATCAAGGTAGACTGCCACGTGTTGCGTGTGTGCGATCCAGTTAAAGACTTATGCAACAGGGGAGGTTATCCTCAACTCATGTAGCCATTGGTTGGGATGGTCATCTGATCAGAATTAATCAATCAGATCTTGATGGAAAATTTCTGGGTCCTAGACACCCTTAATAAGACAGTGGAAAAACCCCGGTAGTTGCACCATCAATCCATATAAGGTATTATACAATGTCAAAATAAAACATTACTGGACCTAAGTAGGTCACATCCCCTCCCTTTTTGGAAGTGACAGATAGGTTTCCACAAAAACATACATAAGGAACCAATCTGGCAATGAAAATAAAAAAATGTCTTACAAATGTAGGCAATCAAAATCTTAATACCAAATGAAAATATCCCTGAACATAAAAGGGAAGTAACTCAAACTTTTACAATTGGTGAAAGGGGAGTAACCCTTCAAAAAGTAATTATACATCAAAATCCCTCAAAAAAGGGTATTACAATATTTCCATGTGGATATTAAAAGTGGTAAACCCGCCAGGGTAAGACCTTTATTTCAATGACTAGCTACAATATCAACTGAGTCATATGAGACATATTATTATAAAAGATTACATATAATCAAAAACCACCTTTAATTAAGGTTCACCTGATAATAAACAAAATTTGTAACAGGATTGACATTTTGAAAAATTCAAAACTCATACCACTCATTTTCATGTGAGTGTCACCCAAACACAACCATTTGTGTATGGTCTTAATGAACCACAAAACATGTCACATGATCAATGTGTGCAATAAGATTTTACATCCTTGACAAACAATCAGCCACAACATTATCACTACCCTTAATGTGTGAAATTTCCAGATTAAAATTTTGGAAATATAAACACCATCTCAATATTCTTTGATTTGTCTGTCCTAACTTAGAGGTAAATTTCAGGGGATCATGGTCAGAAAACACTCTGACTGGATTGGTTGAAGAAGAGACATAGACTTCAAAATGTTGTAATGACAAAACCAAAGCTAAAGCTTCTTTTTCAATAGTAGAGTAATTCTTTTGGTTCTCATTTAACTTCCTGGAAAAAAAGGCAATGGGATGGTCAATTCCCATGTTGTCTTCTTGAAATAGGACTGAGCCAATGGCTAAGTTGCTAGCATCAATGGCAAGTTTAAAGGGCTTGCTGAAATCTGGTGCAGCCATAACAGGAGCATTAGATAAAAATGACTTAATGGTTAAAAAAGCTTCTTGGCATTTATTTGACCATTCAAACTCAACACCCTTTTTCAATAATGCAGTAAGAGGTTCAGCAACAGCTGAAAAGTTTTGACAGAACCGCCTATAGTAACCAGCCATCCCAAGGAACTTTTTGATTTCTTTACAATTTTTGGGAGGTGGTAACCTTACAATAGCATCTACTTTAGCTTCCATGGGCCGAACTTGGTTCGTTCCCACCTGATAACCCAAATAGGTAATTGAAGCTTTACAGAAATCACTTTTATGCAAGTTTACAGTAAAATTCACTTCAGACAATTTTCTAAAAAGGTTAGTCAACTGAACAATATGCCAGTATCCTGAAAGTAAATCAATTTTGGAAATTATCTTAGCTTGACCAACTTTATCAATAACGTCTTCTATTCGAGGTAATGGATAGGAATCAGCTTTGGTGAGCGCATTTACTTTCCTAAAGTCGGTCACAAACCTGAAAGATCCACCGTCTTTCGGGACTAGGAGACATGGGGAACTCCAGTTGCTGAAACTGGGCTCAATGATATCATTCTTGAGCATATAATCAATTTCATCTTTTATCAAAACAGCTTTTTCCGGGTTAACTCTATAGGGGTGTTGTTTGATGGGTTTTGCGTCACCTACGTCTACATCATGAGGTGGAACCTTCGCTTCTTTGGGTACATCCCCAAAAATAGAGGGAAATGCCTCGAATAACTGAGACAATCTATGGCTTTCCTCTGTGGACAAATGCATAAGGTGGTCATTTAAATTATCTAAAAAGGCAGAATTTACCAATTTTGGGGGTTTCAATTTATCATGTATCACATCATCAGAAACATTTGAACATACAGGTAAAGTAATTTTAGCTGTGGAATGAAAATTGTTACAATTATCATAATACTTTTTCAGTGAGTTAACATGATACACTGTCTGTTTCTTTCTTCTGTCGGGCGTATTGACAACATAGTTCAAATCACTTAATTTTGAATGCACAGTAAAGGGTCCACAATATCTCAAGGATAACGCATTGTTCAGATTAGGCACTAGCACAAGAACTTTGTCGCCTGGATTGAATGTTCGTTTACGAGAACTCTTATCATACAGTCCTTTCATTCTCACTTGGGCCTTTCTTAAGTTCTTGTGAGCCATTTCGCACACGGCTTTCAGTCGAACGTGAAAATCGTCAAAGTTTTCCACAGGATGATCGCTGGTACCTGTCCAACGTTCGTGGATCAGCTTCAGGGGACCTCGGACAGAATGTCCAAACACAAGTTGAAAAGGAGAGTAACCTAAAGAGTCCTGGACACAGTCCCTCGCGGCGAAAATAATCCAAGGAACAGTCTCATCCCATTGGGTGTTACTATTAGCGAATGTTCTTAGCATGGTTTTGAGGGTTTGGTGGAACCTCTCAAGTACGCCTTGAGACTGGGGGTGGTAGGCTGAGCTGGTGATGTGGGTAACGCCTAGCTTGGCTAGTGCTTCCTGAAAATGGTGACTGGTGAAGTTGCTGCCTTGATCTGTTTGGACGATTCTAGGTAATCCAAAGGTAGTGAAGAACCGGGTCATGGCTCTGACTACAGTCTTTGCCTTAATGTTCCGTAAGGGGAACGCCTCGGGAAAACGGGTACTTGAACACATAAAGGTAAGTAGGTACTCGTTGCCCGCCTTGGTTTTAGGCAAGGGACCTACACAGTCCATGACGATTTTAGAAAAGGGTTCTTCTAATACAGGAATCGGACTCAAAGGGGCCTTAGGAATTTTCTGGTTTGGTTTTCCGGCCAACTGACAGTTCGTGCAACTTCTGCAGTAACGCGACACATCATTTCTCATTTTGGGCCAAAAGAACAGTTCTTTGATCTTCGCCGTCGTTTTAGTGACTCCCGGGTGCGCTGACATTGGATGGTCATGTGCCAGTTTAAGTATTTCATGCCGATAAGGTGGAGGGACCCACAGCTGGTTTTTACCCAACCATGGTTCGGCTGGTGAGGCATTCACTGGTACAGAGCGACGAAAGAAGAGGCCGTTCTCGGAGAAATATTCTCCATCGTCAGATGAGAGAGATTTTTCGACCATTGCCTTGAGTTCCGCGTCGACTTGTTGAGCTTTAATGATGTCTTCCTGAGATATTCTCAGGGGTAAGCCCAGACTTGTGTTCTCTGGAAGCATAGACTCCAGTTTGGGAGTCGAATTTCTTGACGATGATGGTAGGTGTGTTTCAGACGTTGTGTCAGCCAATTGTTTGGACTGGCTTCTTGTCACCACACATGCAGGATACAGTTCATTATCATTATCTGGAACTGTTGACAAAGGGTCTGAAACCGTACAGGGGTATACTTTGCTTCCCGCAAGGTCATTCCCTAGAAGTAGGTGTACTCCTGGGACAGGAATACGATCTATCACACCTAAAATGACTTCACCTTCGACGAGATGATGTTTCAGGGCAAACTTGTGTAGAGGGACGACAGTAGATTTTGTCCCCACTCCCTGGATAATGGAAATATTTCCGGTGTTCGTCTCTGGTGTAATGTCCATTGAACTTTTCAAAAGAAGTGATTGTGACGCTCCTGTGTCTCTTAGGACGGTGATATTCTTCTGAGACAACGGATCACCTGGTTTGCTAATGATGGCTTCGGCAATGAAAGATGAAAAGTCAACTTTTCTTGATCCCTCGAGATCGGTAGACTCGGAAGAAACTGGATGGTGGCGTGAACAGTCAAAATGTGACTGCACATAATGTGTGGAGATTTGACTACCTTCTTGCGGACACTTAGGGTTAGAGTCGTTTAGAATTCTAGAGTTCATAGTTGAACTGGCTGCTTGAGGGGATAGAGCATAGTGCGCAGAAGTACGCACCACCTCTCTGTTATATTGACGACGTTTGTAACAGTCCTTGACAAGATGACCAGGTCTTTTGCAGAACTGGCATACTGCTCGACGATTGAGAGTTGATCTTGGTTTCTCTCTGGACTGTGATGCCTTCACGTATTGGCCAACAGGAGGATTGCTGCCAAAAAGGGGAAGCACGGGGTTGAGGCGGTTTCCTGACACTGGTGGTTTCTTATGCACCAACATATATGTGTCAGCCGACTCAGCAGCCTTCTGGATGTCAATTATCTTGTTATCCAGTATGTGTAGTCGTATCTCTTCAGGCAGGGACGTTAGGAATTCTTCCCTTAGGATAAGTGACCTGAGTTTCTCAAACTCAGAAACTTCCTCAGAGTGTAGCCACCTTGAGAATATTTTCTCCTTTTCAAAGAGAAATTCCACATATGATTGAGTGGGTAACTTGCGGAGTGCTCGGAATTTCATCCGATAGGCCTCGGGCGTCAGTTCGTAGGCCTTCAAAATGGCAGTCTTGACCAAACTATAGTTATTTTGAACGTCGTGAGAGAGTGCCTGGTATGTTTTTGCAGCTTTCCCAGTAAGGACCGAGCTCAATAAAGCAGTAATGGAAGTTTCGGGCCATTCACATGTCTTCGCTAAACTCTCAAATGAGTTAAAGAAAACGACCAAATCTGTTTCATCAAATTTAGGAACTAATTTCCCAAATTTGGCAATCACTTGCCCCACCGACAACTTTTTTGGATCTACCAGAGAAGTGACATCACTAACTTTACCAAATTCTGATTCCAACCTCCTCCTATCTAAAGCAATTTTAACCTCTAACTCCTGTTCTTTTAATGCCTTCTCTAAAGCAACTTTCTCCTCACGGAGTAACACACCAGCCAACAAACTTTCATCAAATACCCCTTCATTAATAAAATGAACAACAATTTTATCTCTCAACACCTCTGACTTCTGCGTAACAGAATAATCCAATTTCAATTCCTTAACAACACTAATCAAAACTTTTCTACTCAACTTTTCTACCTCCTCAAAAGTGGGATTAGCCAAAAAAGATTCCATAACACTAACTTTCAAAATCACAACAAGCCTAGATTCTTTAAATTAACATAGAGCGTTGGGCCGTGTACTTGACCTCTTCAATCTAGGACGTGACACGTCTGACTTTTGACCTAGATAATTCTAGCCTGCGCGCGTTTCAATAACACGGCTTCACTGGATAGAAAAACAACTAAATCAAACTAAACTTAGTGTTTAACTGATATAACCAACAACTGGAACGACAGATCAAATCCCGGACGGGCCCCCACTTTGTAACGTTTACCTATCTATCAGCCAGATAGATGGTGAACGTCCCCGGATTCTTTTTTCGGGGTTATATGCAAATGACTTAAAGCCTAAATGGATGAACACTAACTCAACAACACACTAGGGCTCGATCTCGATGTCTAGGGAAAACTAGTGATACTATTGAAGTTAACAACTCATCCAATCTGCATACAACCTTTAATAAGCGAACACAGTTGTGGCAGAACACGAGGTTTAAACTAGATAAAATATTTAATTTATAAAATATCAAGACCCAACTTACAAAGCGTAAGAAAAAACACTATCACAGATTTCAACACTGTATAAAAATAGCCACAGGTCACACAACACTGCTATAGCTTCATGAATCACTTGGCGACAAGTAATATTATACTAGAAGACTAAAACCTTAAGAAAGCATAGCACACACAGGACTTAAGCTCTCTCACGTTCTAATGGTCAGAATCTATTGCCGGACAAAAATGGACGGCCTGGTCTTAATAGACCGTTTGATCAAGGTAGACTGCCACGTGTTGCGTGTGTGCGATCCAGTTAAAGACTTATGCAACAGGGGAGGTTATCCTCAACTCATGTAGCCATTGGTTGGGATGGTCATCTGATCAGAATTAATCAATCAGATCTTGATGGAAAATTTCTGGGTCCTAGACACCCTTAATAAGACAGTGGAAAAACCCCGGTAGTTGCACCATCAATCCATATAAGGTATTATACAATGTCAAAATAAAACATTACTGGACCTAAGTAGGTCACAGGGTGGAGGGTGAGTTTGGAATTCGAACAGCGCTGAGCGACAACAGTGGATGTTGGAGGGGGGGGGGGAAGGACAACTATTAAAACTTTGCAAATAATAATATAATTTTTGCGTCGTGTATAAACAATTACGATAACAGTTTTACATCAGAAAACACTTATTAAAATTGTCCAATGTTGAGTGGATGGGGACTGGTACTAAACCAGTAAAAAAAAATGATTTGTCTAGCTGGAATAATATTATATATATAAATATATACACCATTATGAACTATATCGTTTAAGAAGGGGAGGAAGCATTGAAAAAATATATTTCTAAAAGCATCTGCGTTACGTTAAGTAACACTTTTTTTATTGTATTATTGTAGAAAGATCTTACCTATAATGAACAAAAGAAGGAGTATTACTGCAGCGAACCCAATTGCAATGTACTCGCTAGTAGCTTCACCGAATAACTCCGGGAATTCTTTATCTTGATCGTCTGATAAGTGTTATAAATTAAATGTATAATTATACCATTATAAATAGATACAATTACCATACAAACTAGTTCATAAGTTCACTAAATAATTTAGAATCTGCCAAGTAAAAGAAAAAAAACGGGAGTAATCTCCCCTAAACTTTCTCGCAAATTCTTTTATAACAGTAAGGGGAAAGGGGCTTCCATGCAATCCGGAAATAGAAATTTTTTATTCATTTATTTCAGTAATTACATTTACGAGATATTAAAAAATGAAAGTCAGATGCGGTTCGACACCTTTCATTACAGTGCTATAAAACTTTAAGAAGTTGCTAAGAAGACTCCTGGGAAGGTTTCTGTCAGCAAAAAAAAAAAAAAAAATTTCATATGAGCGGCGCCCAGGAGGGTGCAATTTTTGTTAATACACAATGTTAGCACTTGGCATCCGTTAATTGTGTCCTGTATAGCGGGTAAGGAGTGCTACTATATTCGGCGTTAAAACTTCAATAGGCGCAACCGCCGGCGCCCATAGCTTGCACGATTCGAAGCACCAAGGGTTCCCCTGCAAGCACCATGGCGCCTCTGCGGTAGTGAAATTGGGGGCTCTCGAGAGCGCCCCTCTACGTTCCTGACACATAGGTGTCGCCGAAGTGTGTTCTACCTCATTATTTCGTTGAGTAATTAACGTACACGCAAGGTTTTCATGCGGTAGTGTAGGTGAACCCGTGTCCCGATATTTATGATCCAAACGCAGGCATTGTTTACATTCAAATAACTCAGATCTAGAAAACAAGGTCACGCGTCTAAGAACATTGGATTGTTAGCGCATTCATGAAACCCTTCCTATAAAGTCAATCACTATTCTTTAATATACTTTGTTGTTACCGTTACTGTTACCGTATAGATGCAGAATAAACTTTTGTATATATATTCGATATTTGAATAATTTCTTCATGAGTTGCATTGAATTTCAAAGCTGCTCAAAGCATAGCCTGTATTAAAACGTCAAGAATAAAATGCGGACTTACCACCAGTGAAATTAAACCTTATGAAGCAAGCTTGATCACAAGTCTCATCTCTCATTGATGACACATTGTGTATACCCTCCTTAAGACAGAATTCTTTAAGATTATAAGGCTCTACATTTGACGGAAAACAAGACTCAACGTCCATATTGTTCTTGCAGAACTGCGTCTTGTTGTAGCATTGGCCATGTTCGCCGCATCGGAGGGGTTTTAAATGAGGACATTCATAATTGTCTCCTACTTTTGCTGAAAGAAAATTAGTTTTTACTTTCTAAACTTTTCTAGTAAAGGGCGCAAAGCGACAACAAAAGAGATAACATTTACTTTATATGCATCATGGATCAAAATGCAAAAAGAAATCTTTGCAAAAGAAAAATGTCTGATCAAAATCGAGTTTGTATGGAATATTCCTGTTGCTATATTGATTTATATCATAGTGCAATAGCCATGAACTCCACAAAAATACGACACATTTAATTTCCTATAGCAATTATTACGGATCGTACTTTACGTAAACTCAAGGCTTTCATTCAACCCGCCTTAGGGCGTCTATAAGGTAGGATGGTCGAACCCGCGCCCCAACAATTATGATCCAAGAAATATAGCGCTTGTTTTAATTTAATTAGCAAAACTAGGTACCGTGTCTAAAACCTGACTGGTATCGCATTGATGCAGACACACACACACACACACACACACACACACACACACATATATATATATATATATATATATATATATATATATATATATATATATATATATATATATATATATGTCTTCTTGAAGAACTGAAGCCAACAGGGATGTCTTGGGAGATGACAAAATTAATAGCCGGGGATAGGAAGGAATGGAAGGAAATGGTGGAGGCCCTATGCTCCATAAGGAGCAAAGAGGACTGAGTCAAAAGTAAGTCATATATATATACATATATATATATATACATATATATATATATGTATATATATATATATATATATATATATATATATATATATATATATATATATATATATATATATATATATATATATATACAGAGAGAGCGTGAGAGACAAGAGTGGTCACAAGTTGGGCAGAGCAATATTTTGTAATTTTGGACCAGAATATCAATGGACCCGCAAAAAACACCAATGCTACAAGCAAAACTTTATTAATAGCTTCCCTCTAGAGTTTCTTCCAGGCATCTCTTCAGAAGGGGCTCCCCCCCCCCCTCCCCCCCAAAAAAACCTACTTCTACCCCCCCCCCCCCCAACGAAATGAAATTTATATAATTTATATATAAAATATATACTTTTAACAGTGTCCGCCCCCACCCCGTAGAAAGTCTACCCCCCCCCCCCCCCCCCCCGGAGAAAAAAGTCTGGAGGAAACACTTCTTCCTTCCCGCGCCAGCTATTCGTCAGTTATAGCTGTAGAGAGCAGTGACTAAAACAGCATTTACTTTATTCACAGTATTTTGGAGTCAACAATTCTTTGATCCTGACTATTTTATTATTAGGTTAACTAGGTTAATTATATATTATTTTAAATTGATATTAATGTAAGCCCTGACATGGGGGGGGGGGGGGGTCTAATCTAATCACTAGGCTTATATTAAACTTTTAGGTCAGCGCAAGTCTAGTTGAACCCAGACTGCTAAAATCCTAAAATAGTCTTAACTAAAAAAAAATAATTTTAATTACAATGAAGATATTTTGTTTTAAATTATGCCTTAAACTAACTAATTATCCTATTATATTTTTTGTTTAGTTTTTTTGAGATTATACCGTCTCCTCTTCCATGACCTTCCCACTTCTCCTTTTTCCTGTCTCACTATATATTAATCAAATGAAAACTAAAAACATAAACTACACGCTATTCCTATCCTATTAACTAAATATAATTTAAACTGTTACTTAAACTTACAAAATAACTTACGGTGTACTTTTGGACAGTATTTAACTATTTTACTTTTCCAGCTAAGTGTATTTATTCCAAAGCAACTGAAATCTAAAAATTTAAAAAATCAGGTTGATAAAATTTAAAAAATGAAAACAAAATAGTTTTTTTGGTATAATTGTAACTTCAGTAAGTTATAAGAAATGTGTAACAAAAGTTTTAAAATCATCTGTAACTTTGGTTGAAATATATTTAATCTAAAGTCACGACTTATGCGTGCAAATCACGAACCAATCTGTAGTGTCAAAAGATAGAGGTAGCTAAGGAAATGAAAAGATACAAACTAGACATACTAGCACTACAAGAAACACCACTGACAAGACAAAGAAAAAGCCAAGTGCATGTATATGACAGGAGAGGAGAAATCGTTTTCTTGGAGAAGAAAAATATCACCAAGCATGGTTAGCTGTGATGTTAAACAAAAAACATCTTCCGATGTATTGCTGGCCTGGAAACCAATTAGTAAAGAATATTGTATGTCAGGCTAGGATTAAAATACTCAAAACTATCATTAGTAATACAATATGCCCCAACTGAAAATGCTAAAAAAAAGAAATAAAACAAAATGTATATTACAGTTTACAAAGGGTATGACACACAATGTGTTACCATGATATCCTAGTGGACGTCGATGACTTTAACACCAAAGTTGAAAATAACAGAGAACACAGAAAAGCAGTTAAAGGGTAAGAAGGCTTAGGGATTATAAAATCAAATGGAGAAATATCCATTAGTCTTTGTCAAGAGAAAATGTAACAACTGGGGGCATGTCGTTTCAACACAAGCGAATTCTTAAAAACACATGGAAATCGCCAGATAGGAAAGCAGAATACCTAATAGACCTCGTACTTATCAACAATCAACGGAGAAGATCTCTTCAAGATGTGATCGTGAAGAAAGAAGCTGATATTGAAGTCGTCACTACTTAGTAGTAGCAAAATTGAAACTCAAATTAAAAAGTATTATTGTTGCGTAAAAAAGGAACAGAATCTTTGACAAACAAAAACTAGAGAACATCCAAGTCAAAAAAGCATTCACATTCGACCTAAACAAAATACAGCATTCTAAAAGAAGACACAGAATGAACAGAGAAAATGGGGAGGGTGTAATACGCGAATAATAAAAAGACGAGAGGTGAAGGAACATTTTACATAACTACTAAACAGACCACAACCAGCACAAGACATTGATAAACTCCTAGCTAAAGAAACTGGACATCAATACTGAACCCATACAAATATCAGAAGTGCAGGCAGCTGTAGAAAAAAACCGAAATCAGGAAAAGCACCATGAACAAATTGTATACGTGAAGAAAAGCTTAAAGTAGAAACCACAGACACGCCGAAAATCAGCTGTGACGTTTTGCAAGAAATCTGGAACAATGGAAAAACACCATATGAATGGAAATCTGGTCTTATAGTGAAACTGCCAAAAAAAAGGGAAATCAAAAACTGTGAACATGGCGAGGCATCACACTCGTACCGCTCACCAGTAAAATATATTGCAGGATCATTCTAAACAGGATTTCCAGAGCTGCAGATGAAAAAATGCGGAAAGAACAAGCTGGGTTTAGAAAAGGCAAATCATGCAGTGATCCCACATTTATCTTGTGACAAATACCTGAACAAAACTATAAATGCATTATTCATTAAATTTTTTTTAAAAAGGCTTTTGGTAGCCTACCCAGAAAGAACATCTGGAAAATTTTATTATGCCATAGTTTTCCAGAATAATCGTAAATGCCATCAAAATCATATATGAAGTGTTCCAATGTAAAGTTGTCTGTGTTAAACATATCACTAACCTATATATGGCTCAGACAAGAGCCAAGCGAGGATGTGTTCTGTCTCCACTGCTTTTTAGCTTATGAATTGATTGGCTGATGACACAAACTATAAAAAGCGAGAGGCTTCATATAGACACTAACAACTAGCCGAAAGGACCTGGATTTTGCTGGCGACATAACTTTACTAGCTAGTAGTCAAAAAAAAAAAAAGAAAAACTTAATAGTCGTATTTATACAAATGGAGTTTGACTCAAAGTAAGCATTCGAAAAGAAGATAGCGATTGATGAAGCACGAGCTACTAATGAATCCTGATGATATAATAGGGATGGCTCTAAACCGGACACCTCAAGGAAAAAGAAAATACACAAAGCTAAGGGAGATGTAGTGGCGCACAGCGTAGAAGCAGCTGACAGAGGTAGGACTGTCATGGGGGGACTGCCAAGAAAATAGCCTGTGACAGACACAAAGGGAATGAGCTTTCTGTGGCGGCCCCACGTGTCTTGATTGCAATTATGAAAAGATATGTAGGCCTATATGCTGAAAATCTATGTCTACGTGAATTTACTTGAGAGTTTAAAAGTGCATATATATGTGCATTTGTTTGCGGATGTTCTTTAAATTATTACAACTGAAAACAAAATCTTTAATCTTTTAGCTTACCCATGCTCTCCTCGCTTGTAGTTTTGATTTTGGCTATGTTTTCTTTATGTGCAATGACCGTGGTACCTTGTGTCAACTTAATAGTTACCAGCTTATTACAATCGTCGTCCTTAAAACATTTACAGTTTAATTCTTCACCTTCGCGGACTACTTCAGGGCAGTTATATTTAACTTTAGGTGGACCTTAATTTACAAATAAAAAAAAATCATTTCATTAGTAACATTGAAGCTAAATTAATATAAAACATTGATATAAAGCATGCTCTAAATATATACATCAAACAGTTTTTTTAACCGGGTGTAGCCTATTTTATTACTTCATTTAACTATACATAAATAATAACAGTAAATTAGATTTTAAAAATGAATTATGACTTTAAGAGATTCACATGTGTTATCATCAGTGTATTTCACACTCTTTTTGTATGGGTATCGGATATTTTATAGTGAACATAGAATTGCCATGTATAATGGGAAAAAAATCTATATTAAAAGACGGTACAATTATGTGTTAAATCTTCTTTTCATCTAAACATCTTTTTAATAAATAATTTAACCTCCTACCTATGCAGTACGATACAGAAACGTGTGGTCCATAATGTACTACCTCTTCTGGACTATTGTGAAAAATGTTTACGTCAAAGTGAAATCTATTTTCCATATTTTCAGTAACCCGAAGTCTGATTGAACAGTTGAAAGAAATGTACTCATTGTGATGTACAGGAGCAGTGTGGTAGGTAACATGTGTATAGTGTTTCTGCAAAGTTGAATTTAATGTCATTAGAGCAGTACACATGATAGCCACTTACATTAAATAAAGATACATATCTAAAATATGATGTTTATAATACACACACACACACATATATATATATATATATATATATATATATATATATATATATATATATATATATATATATATATATACATAAACAATGTATGTTTGTGTGTTTGTATTTATATGACTGTTATGGCGGTGTAACAACATGAATTCTTTGTTGTTGTGGGTTAGTTTTCACACAGGAATACAAGCAATAGTGGCAACTTCAAATGATGACTTTATTTACACTATATACAGTGAGAATGATAAATCCATAGTTATTCATGGTAAATCCATATTAGAAGATACTCAACAAGTACAGTCACAGTCACGACTCCAAGTCATGGAGACATCTTACATTCACTGCCACAGTTCAAGTCCCAAGTCCTAGCACACAACACCCGTTCACCTTTTGCTCTCCCTTTCATACGGTCCATTCTCTCCCCTTACGTACATGAGCGATCTCACCCAAAAGCATGGGAAATACATATGACGATCGCTCAGACAGTCCTTCCGAAGTGCCGAAGTAAAAGTTATATTACTATTGATTAGATAATACTATTGACTTTTATTAGGGAGCTTGTAGAGAGTCAACAGTATTAGAAACTGTAAGAAAATCACGGCGCCCCACGTTTTTGATCGCTTATAGTAGAGTGATCGCTTGCATTATTGTGATGTATAGCATTTATTTTCTACTATTTAGTTCAATCAGAAAACGTGGGTTTTTAAAAACTTTTTTAATGATTATTATTTTCTACTTTTTAGTCTTTGTCTGTTTGTTTGCATTAAAATCTTGCTATCGATTTTATCTTTTCACTTTTTTTTGGGTAAACGAAGACAACTCGTAAAAAGACAACTCGTAAAAAGACAACTCGTAAAAAACACGTTGTGTGAATACGTTACTGACTAGAACACATAGATTTGAACCCGTGTCGAGTGGGATAGCAATCGTGTGCCCAACCACTCGACCATATCGTCTCCCCAAAACAGGCCACCAGTGGTAATAGTTACCTCCTGTAAGTTTAAAGTCGGTTAAAACTAAATTATCTGCCCCTAAGCCTCTCGCGACGTGGGATCGTTCGCTTCACTGCGCGCGGCAAGAGAGAGGCTAGCTACGCGTCGCTGGTTTTTTTTCTAATGGCTCGCAGAGGAGAATTATATATATAGATTATATAGCGGTCTAAAATGCTCAATAAAATGTTTCCATTGATCAATTTAGTAATAATAACAATTGAATATTCTATGGTCATCCAAAAGAAAGCTTCCCTGAAAATTTCAGCGCGCTAGCTAACTGGGAAGTGCCAGAAATTTCGATCGCAAGATTGGATTGGAAAAACAGACAGAGAAAGCAAGTTAAAGAAAACGTGGTAAAATAGAGGCCAATCGTGAACCTTAAATGATCTCCTAATTCTGGAATAAAAAGGAATTAAGTTATTTATTTCTTATTTAATTTACTGATCAGTGTAGACAGAAAAAAATACATTTTTTTCAACTATTATTTTTTACATGTTTAAAAAAAAATTAATAATAAAAAAATCATTAAATAACCTGGCTTTTCACTTAATTATATTTTAACGTATTGAATCAGTTTGGGCCATTATTATTGTGTCTGTTTTGTTGACCTATTAGATATATAAATTTGGTTTTTAAATTTTACGTTGATATGGGATGTTATGTTTAGTATATAGGATTTACAGAAAGCCAATTTCTTCTACTAAAAGCTTCACAAAAGTTGACTTCCGTAGTACACCTCCCTCCCGGTCCCGAGTCGACTGCTAAACGAGTACAGAGTAATAACATATATACGTAAATAAATGCACTGGTACTCAAACACTCTTAAAAGTTTAAACTATTGACTTTCATTTGCAAATAATGTGCATTACTAAAGTAATTGACATTTTTTATTTATTCGCGAACCAATTAAACGAAGCAAATCTGTGGTTGTTTATGTGTTTGTGTGTATGTATGTGTAAAATTGCTATTTTAATTTTCTTATATAGAAAGCATTATTTCGTTTTAAATAATAAAATCTATTTAAGTCAAAGCTCATGTCAAATTGCCTTGTCAACGGATCTTAAACGACGTGGAAAATAGTTAAATGTTGATCGCAAGTATCCCACATTAACGACATGACGTGAATTAAAGTAATAAATTTAAAAACTTGACGGTACATGTAACGAAATCGATACAAACCTTTTTAATTGTCTCAACAAATCTACATCTGGTACCAGGAAGGGCCAAAGGAACAAAACAGATCAGCGATATATCTGCATCAGTAGTAAATCTGCAGTTCTCGCTACCTATTTTCTCTGTCAAATTAATTATCAAAATATGTACAGCCAAAATAAAGATTCTATCTTACTGGTGTATTATATAAGTTAAATTTATAACATTTCTGAATAACTGATGACATAATGAAAAACTAATTGATACAAAAGCTCTTAAGAATCGTAAATAATGCAGAATAACTCTTAGAGGTAAACAAGACTAACTTCTACATAACGTGTTATTAACAATATCGTTAAAGAAACGTTAAACGAAACCAGGATCTTAATTGTTAATTCTGTAAGTTTTATTTCCTCTCTAATCCCTTTAGTGCACTACTTAAATGGAATGAAACGAAACATTCGTACCAAATTAAAAAAAAACATAAAGAGCAAAGGAATAAACAAACGTGAAATATAATTATTGTATATCTATATACTACTAAAATCGAAAATATTGTAGATTTATTCTTCTGTTCCGTTAGATGAGACAATGCGCACTTTACATAGAACTGTAAAATACGTATTTATGTAGAGGAAAATATTATTTTTACACAAATTATATACACAATCCATAGACAATAAATAATTAATTAATATTATCTTTTGCAGAAACACCATATTTCTTATGAAAGTTCAGAGCAAATACATTTTTTTCACAAAAATAAAATCTATTGTAACGTCACTTGAAACTTATAGCATTTTATCAAACAGAAAAGAAACCTATACAGATAAACCAGAGTTAAGGCCAAACCGAAATTAATAAGTTAAAAAGAAAAACAAGTATAAAAAATACTTCAGTTTCTTTATAAAACTATTTCAGTCCTTAAAATTTGATAAAAATCTTTGTTTATTACCTTCACATGCCATCTAAATAGAGATTACAAAAATGTATCTAGAGCTAAAAATTTTAGAAACTATCTAGAGATTCTAAACCTAGAATCGGGATTAATCTAAATAAACCGAGAGTGATCTCCCCTAAACGTTCTCGAATATTCTTATATAAAAGAAGAGTGGATGAGAACTCGGGCTATAGACATGATTTTTAATCCATTTTAAATACTTAAAGTTTTAAAAATAGAATAAAATGTCGTAGACAAAAGATTGCACACCAAGTGAACGCAAAATAAACAAGTTAATTAAAAAAGTCTAGTGACATTTGTGCGCAATTTCCTTATGTTGTCTAAAAATAGCTCTGACGTATAATGTTGGGGTGCGTTCAAGCTAGAAGAACAATCGGTTTGTAGGTGTTTATGTAATTTTAAAATTTGTGACCGAACGAGAGAATATAATTGCTTTTGGAACTAGTCATCGATATTGCTTCGTTGAGGAGGAGATACGACTTAAAGCTGCGGACACGCATTCATCCATCCATCCATCCATCCATCCAGAAATGACGGGTTAATAAACGCAATTCTCCAGAATGGAAATTGCGCTAAAAAAGTGCATAATAGTGCGCAATATTATTAGTACTTTAAAAATTTACATTAGTTTTTTCAGAAATCGGAAGTAGCGTAAATTAGTACTTCTGAGCAACGGAAATTACTCAAAATTTGACAAAAGGTAGAGAATTAGATCTTATACTTACATGTGAAATTTCATTTATCTATCTGAAATAGTACTTAAGTTATAGGCTTTTGAAAAATTCAAAGTAGAAAAAGTACCACTTCCGGTTATCGGAAATCGCTCAAAAGTTGATACGGATCTACGATTTTGATACAATTCTTATATATGAAATTTCATCAACCTAGCTGTAACGGTACTCAAGTTATCGTGTTTACACACGGACAGACAGACAGACACACACACAGACACACAGACATACGGACAGAATTGCAAAGCCCAGTTTTTCAGACTGGATTACGCATAAAACCTCTTAATTTTGATAAATCTGGATTGATAATTTTTGCCCGATTAAAATAAGTCCTCTATACTTCGGATGTGATGAAGGACTGAGGTGTAATACGGTGAAAATTGTTAAAATTTCAAGTGATTTTTGTGCACGATTACAATACTTTCTCTATACTTCATATATACGAGAAAGTAAAAAGAAAGACTCAATGAATAATTGTATTTCTATACAAATCTTTTTCAAGTCATAAATAAATTATTTGAAATTAATCTTTGTTTTTAGTATTTGTAACTGTGTTTAACTTGTGAGGTAACTAACACTATCTGTTTTATTACTACATTTTTCTTCTTTCTTGTATAGGCCTACAGAGTGTACAAAAAAAAACTGGAAATGTCGACAGTTTTCACCGTTTTACACCTCAGTACTTCATCATACACGGAATATAGGGGATTTAGTTTAATCGGACAAAATTCTAAATCCAGATTTTTCAAAATTTTGGCGTTTTACGCGTAATTAATTCGGAAAAACTGGGCTTTACAGTTCTGTTCGTATCTCTACCACAGGTTCGAAACACATCAGGTCATTTTTTTTTTTATATACCTCTAATAGAAATAGCACAGAACGAAGTCACAACACGCGCCATTGTTTCTATTTCATCATTATTAATTTCAAGTTTATCTAATTTATTCGTTTATTATTCAAATTAGCTTCGAGAACAGAAAATATTATAGAAAAAAATCGATGTTTTAAAAAGACAAAAATACCTAAGCTGATTCATTTACGGATGAACCCCGTAACAAACAGTTATCCAAGGATAACAGGTGGTCTAGTTCATATTAAAAATTGTTGATTGAGTACTTTAGTCTATGTACACACATTCTATATACTTACTGTATGTTTGCACAGTAAATGGAAATCGTATTGAACCTGATTCAAAATCTGCCTCCAAGATCCATTGACCACTAATATTTTTAGATAAAACTAAAAATTGTAACTTATTAAACATTGTGCCATCTACAAGCTTGTAAGCTGCTATAATCCAGTCAATGTAGCCATTGTATGTTGTACAATGTCCTTGTGTAGTGCAGCTGCTCACAGGTTCATTAAACCTATACCAGGTAAAAGTAATATTTTCTTTGGGGAATAGCGGCCATCTGTGCACAATTTTACATGGACCCCCATCAAGACAAAGTACTTGATTTTTTAATTGAAAGCCTAAAATAACGAAAAGAGTACATTGAACTTTTTTTTTAAATAGACAAAATATTGTATGTTTACAGAAATGGACTACGATAATGTTACAGACTCGAAATTAGTTCTATGTAAAAACATGTTTTATTATGGTGTGCTCTGCTGTGCTGTGCTGTGCTATGCTCCACTCTGCTATGCTCTACTCGCCTCGACTAGACTCCACTCTAGTATAAAATACTGTACTGTACTTCACTTTGATTGTGTTAATATAATCTTATTTACGACAAGTAGGCCTAGAGTTCGTTTTTGAAAACAAGAAAAAAGATTCACGCTCTAGATACCCCTTTTGTATGTGTACTGTTCCGGTACGTGTGTTTACTGAAGTATAGTGTATGATGTATTGTGAATTATTAAACGTGTATCATATAAGCGTGTATTTTAATGTCCATGCCCATGACCATGCCTTTGCTTATGCACACGCACGCGTATGTATATAGGAAAAGGTATATGAGTGTGCGTGTATAAGAATATCTAATATATATAGCTCAAACGGTGCTCTGTCAAAACGGCCCGGGAAAATCGACCCCGTCAAAAAGGCTCTGTTAATATGTCTGCGTCAAACCGACCCCCGACAAAACGACCCAGTCAAAATAGCCTCGTTCAAAAGGGCCTCGACGTATTGGCTCCCGTCAAATGGGCCTCCGTCATATTGACTCGAGACATAGACTCTCGTCAAAAGGGCTCCAGACATTCAGAATCCCGACAAATGGACTCCCGACATATTGGCTCCCGACACAATGACTCCCTACATACCTCCACTAGCACTGTAACCTCTCTTGAATGCCTGAATGAAATTGTTTTTCGTGAACCAACAGGAATTCACAAACAAATCGAGCCCTTAAAAGCTAAATTCCAACAACTCTAAAATTTTGATAATATTTAATTTACAAGAGTAAAGATATGTTGCTTAAAAGCGAACTCAGAAGTGTAAATGTATTATATACATGATTTTTACAGGAAAACTGCATTTTTTTATAACCTTCAAGCATACTGCATGTAGGAATGTATAGTGTGGATCCCTCTCCCCACACACTTAGTTGGAAAAACCTATAACCGACTCATTTATTAAAGTCATAAATAGATTACCCTTATATTTAAAACATACTGATTATATTACTAGAAAAAACAATATAAAGATAAGGCCTGCCGAACAAGAGAATATTGATGAAGGGTAGCCACTGGCAGGTGTCACAATCAATACGGAAACGTATTTTCAAGGGTTCTTTTGTCGGGAGCCAAATTGACAGGAGCCTTTTGTCGTAATGACGAGGCTGTTATGTCGGGAGCATATATGACGGGAGCCTATTTGTCGGGAGGCGTAATGACGGAAGCCGTTTTGTCGAGAAACTAAATGACGGAAGCCTATTGTCAGGAACCTTATTATTTGGAGTACTTATGTCGGGAGCCTATATGACACGAGCCTATTTGTCGAGAGCCAAAATGACGGGGTCTCTAGTTCTTTTGAAAGTCCTTTTGTATCTGTATCTGTATCTGTATCTGTATCTGTATCTGTATCTGTATCTGTATCTGTATCTGTATCTGTATCTGTATCTGTATCTGTATCTGTATCTGTATCTGTATCTGTATCTGTATCTGTATCTGTATCTGTATCTGTATCTGTATCTGTATCTGTATCTGTATCTGTATCTGTATCTGTATCTGTATCTGTATCTGTATCTGTATCTGTATCTGTATCTGTATCTGTATCTGTATCTGTATCTGTATCTGTATCTGTATCTGTATCTGTATCTGTATCTGTATCTGTATCTGTATCTGTATCTGTATCTGTATCTGTATCTGTATCTGTATCTGTATCTGTATCTGTATCTGTATCTGTATCTGTATCTGTATCTGTATCTGTATCTGTATCTGTATCTGTATCTGTATCTGTATCTGTATCTGTATCTGTATCTGTATCTGTATCTGTATCTGTATCTGTATCTGTATCTGTATCTGTATCTGTATCTGTATCTGTATCTGTATCTGTATCTCTGTATCTCTGTATCTCTGTATCTCTGTATCTCTGTATCTCTGTATCTCTGTATCTCTGTATCTCTGTATCTCTGTATCTCTGTATCTCTGTATCTCTGTATCTCTGTATCTCTGTATCTCTGTATCTCTGTATCTCTGTATCTCTGTATCTCTGTATCTCTGTATCTCTGTATCTCTGTATCTCTGTATCTCTGTATCTCTGTATCTCTGTATCTCTGTATCTCTGTATCTCTGTATCTCTGTATCTCTGTATCTCTGTATCTCTGTATCTCTGTATCTCTGTATCTCTGTATCTCTGTATCTCTGTATCTCTGTATCTCTGTATCTCTGTATCTCTGTATCTCTGTATCTCTGTATCTCTGTATCTCTGTATCTCTGTATCTCTGTATCTCTGTATCTCTGTATCTCTGTATCTCTGTATCTCTGTATCTCTGTATCTCTGTATCTCTGTATCTCTGTATCTCTGTATCTCTGTATCTCTGTATCTCTGTATCTCTGTATCTCTGTATCTCTGTATCACTGTATCTCTGTATCTCTGTATCTGTATCTGTGTCTGTGTCTGTGTCTGTGTGTCTGTGTGTCTGTGTGTCTGTGTGTCTGTGTGTCTGTGTGTCTGTGTGTCTGTGTGTCTGTGTGTCTGTGTGTCTGTGTGTCTGTGTGTCTGTTTCTGTGTCTGTGTCTGTGTCTGTGTCTGTGTCTGTGTCTGTGTCTGTGTCTTTGTATGTTTATGTGTATGTGTATGTGTATGTGTATGTGTATGTGTATGTGTATGTGTATGTGTATGTGTATGTGTATGTGTATGTGTATGTGTATGTGTATGTGTATGTGTATGTGTATGTGTATGTGTATGTGTATGTGTATGTGTATGTGTATGTGTATGTGTATGTGTATGTGTATGTGTATGTGTATGTGTATGTGTATGTGTATGTGTATGTGTATGTGTATGTGTATGTGTATGTGTATGTGTATGTGTATGTGTATGTGTATGTGTATGTGTATGTGTATGTGTATGTGTATGTGTATGTGTATGTGTATGTGTATGTGTATGTGTATGTGTATGTGTATGTGTATGTGTATGTGTATGTGTATGTGTATGTGTATGTGTATGTGTATGTGTATGTGTATGTTTTTAAATATGTGTATGGATACGTTTATGTATATATATATATAATTACATGTATAATTATGTGTATGTCTATGTGTATGTGTATACCTATTTGTGTATATAAGTCTATAGATTAACATTTATATATATTTCAACATATGAAAACTTGCAATACAAATTAAAGACGTTGGCTTACCTTTAGCATGTTTTATATATAGTAATGCAGTAAATATAAACATCCAACTTCCATTGATACTTTTCATTCTATTTAATTTGGGTGGTGAAAGAAATTTAAAATAGGTTTTTACACACATGTCAGTCTATTACTATATTTTCAGCTGCACATTACACAGCGGAATGTCATTGAATAGAACCTGACCCGATTCTGAACAATCAGTGCCGCACACACTGGAAACATAAATTTGGGTATTCCTTTAGCCATATATATATATATATATATATATATATATATATATATATATATATATATATATATATATATATATATATATATATACATTTATGATTGTATAACTGCGTTAACACGGCTATGCTTGTCATGTCTATATGATGTTTTTTTTTTAGATGCGTTATGAATACACAGACCATTTTTATCCGCCATTTTGAATAACTTTACTATAGGCAGATTCAGTTAGAAACATCTAGTGTAGATGTCTCATTGCTTTTATTGTACGTTTACCAAATTAAATCAAGGATAAAATGTATCATTAAAGTTCGTTAAAATGACAGAACAATTAAAGTTATTAATCTGCTTATGCATAACTTGGAAAGGTAGGACTTCAATCTTAAATTCGATTCAAAGCCTTAATTACCAACATGTACATGTACTTACACATGTATAGCTACAGCTTCATTTACATCTACTTCTGCATTTACAAACATACCTATATGTATATATATATATATATATATATATATATATATATATATATATATATATATGTTTATTTATTTATATATATATCTATATTTTATATATTATATATATATATATATATATATATATATATATATATATATATATATATATATATATATATATATATATATTATATTATATACATATATTTATATATAGCAATGTATGTGTGTGTTTGTGTATCTGTCTGTCTATCTGTGTGTCTGTCTTTTATGCATGACTACACCTTTCATCCAGTTACCGTGAAACTTTGGGCAGTTTTTGATAATATTCTTTGGGGAGGTTGCAGATTTTTTTTCTCTATATACGGTATATACAAATAAAAGTCGATTGCGGTTTGACACCGTTCTTCCGATCCCCATCAAACTTTGGGACGATGATTAAAACACTCCAGGTGAGGTTTCTGTAGAAAAATTTTTTTTTTTATTTCGCAAGCGCGTCGAACGGGAGGGGTCGATTCTTCTCTATATACGAAATATTTAAAAACATGAAAGTCATATGCGGTTCGACAACGTTTATCCGAATGTCATTAAACTTTAGAGAGTTGATGAATACTCCCGAGAAGGTTGCTGGGGGGGGGGGGGGGGATGCAATTTGGCGCTCTGGTCTTTGCCGTTCGGTCTCAACAGTGTGATATATAATAGATAAGATGGGTTGTTACAGTCGCTCGCTAAATTTAATCATGGAGCCCGCCGGCGTCCTGGTATGGTGCAATTTGGATGCAAACAAAAATTACAGTTTCGCCCCCCAAAGGCTGACATTGACCACTGAGGAAGCTGTAATACTTTTTATTTTAATAATCATAAAAATTTACCAAGGTTAGATTGTTAACCGGGATGTTTCTTTTTGTACGTAAAAATCCAAACAGTTTCGTCACTTTGCGAATGATGCAATTAGCATCTATTTTTAGACGATCCAATCAGAAATTCAGACTCAGCATCTAATAATAGACCATTAGTAACGCTAACATATTACATCCTTCACACTGATCTTTAAATATCGTCAAATAATCAGTGGCGGAACTAGAAAAATTGGGCCACCCCGCAAAAAAAAAATGTTGGGCCCCATATATATATATATATATATATATATATATATATATATATATATATATATATATATATATATATATATATATATATATATATATATATATATATATTCATATGTATATGTATATATATATATATATATACATACCAAAATACGAACATAGAATTCGGGCTTGTTCGAAGTTTGAAGAATTAAAAATTCTTCGTTTTTATTTTAATTAAAACACAATACAGCAACAACACATCATGAGTAAGTGCTATTAATCTGTTTTGAAATTCTTTGTTTCAATGTTTGACATAATGTTTCTTAAGTAGCAAGTCGGTCAAAAGAATATGAAGCAATAAAGCTTTGTATGTGTAATGGTTTCTCGCCTTATGTTTATTTAAAGTTTTTTTGTATTTATATTATTAGTTTTTAACACATTTCCTTTTTTACTATTTCATTTTTTATTATGTATTTAAAAAATAATAATTAAGAGATGTAATTGCTTTTTAATTTGTTTAGTGCAAATTTACTTAAAGTTTCTTAAGAACACACGTATTTGACTATTTTAAAAAAGGGAAATAAGTCATGGAAGCGGTTTGAATGATTGCCTATCTTACACACTACAACTTTACGATACAGTGTGTGTTAGCTACTGTAGTACATCACAACTGTAGTAGATATGTTTGTTTTTTTTACAAGAAAATTATTCTTTAACTATAAAAAAAAAATTGATCATGGTCGGCTGTGGGCCCCTAAACGGCCTGGGCCACCCCGCATTGCGGGGTCTGGCGGCAATGTAGTTCCGCCCCTGCAAATAATTATTTTACGTGTTAAAGAAAAAATCCAGTTCAAGGGTGTCAGTTTAACAAATGACTTAAACTGCATCATTGTTAACAGGATGCTATTTGGCACTCTGGGTTATCCTATGAGCATGATGGCGCCTATGTTAGTTTTAAGTAGCCAGGGGCAGTCAGCGGCGCCTCTGATGTAGTGTAATTTGCTTCTACCGAGAACGCCCCTCTGCTTCCCTGACACATGGACGGTCATCGAAGTTGGTTTTACCTCATTATCTTGCTGAGTGATTAATTTACATTCAAGGTTTTCATGCGGTAGTGAAGGTAAACCCGTGTCCCGATAATTATGATAATTGTTTACATTTATATATCTCACTTTTAGAAAACAAGTTCACGCTCTAAGAACATAGGATTGGTAACGCATTGATGAAACCCTTCTTACATATTTCCGCAGACTTTCTATTATCCCCGCGGCAACGCATGGAGACTGGTACGCTAGAATATATATATATATATATATATATATATATATATATATATATATATATATATATATATATATATATATATATATATATATATATATACAGACACTTTCTTCTGACTGTACCAAACACAGCAGAAGTTGCCAACATGTCCTTCTCCCTTATTCTTACTATACAAAATGCTGAATCAAAGGAAAAGTGTCTTTTGAAACTCTGGCAGTCTGTTTGATCACTTCATTATGAAGCAGAGGTTAACTCATTATTATCTTCTGATTCAGTGTAGTGAAGTTGAAGGACAAGCTCCTTTCAGCCAATTGTAATTTCTCCAGGAGACACTTATTCTCTTTATCAGATGATACTCAGTTGACAGAATATCTAGAAAAATATATGAATACTTTAAGCATTTGCTCATGAATTAAAAGGGAACAATTTTTGTATCATATTGATAGACAATAGTTTTGTCTAAACAACCTGACGTTTGATGGAGGAAAGTACACGAGTGACATAAAGAAAGACTTGGTTTGACAAGTGAATGAGAAAAATATTCTACAACCAATGTTCCTGCACTCTATTATTCACCAGCAAGCTTTGTGTGCTAAATATATGGACATTTGCGGTGTACTGAATCATGTGATGAAAATGGTGAATTTAATAAGGTCAAATAAGGAACAAATAGTTCACAGACATTTTGAAAAATACAAACACAGAATCACAAGATGTGCCATATTACATAGCAGTAAGATGGCTAAGTTGTCAGAAAGTTCTGAGAAGAGTATTTTAGTTAAGAAAAGAAATAGGTTACTTCCTGGCAAATAAAGTCAAGCTACAGCCATTAATGTCTGATGAAGAGTGGATATAGAAATTGGCATCTGCTGCAGACATAACAAGTTATTTTAATGTTCTGTACCTAAAAGTTCAAGACAGGGAAATCTAATTTCTAATCAACACACCGACCTTAAGGTCTTCAAAAACAAACTTGTCATGTTTTTGGAACAATTACAGATCAACAACTTAACACACTTCAGCAGTGCAAGGTCTTAATGGCTGAAGCAACTGATGAGTTTCCCACGTCATTTGCATGCGAGATCATCAAAGACATCCAGCTGCAGTTTTCTTACTTGAATTCAAAGGCAGAAAAAGTGAAACTGTTTCAAAACCTATTTGAAGCAGATGTGGCCAGATGAACTGCAGCTGGAGGTCATCGAATTGCAAGCAAATGACCTCCTTAGAGACAAGTTCAAGGAAGGGCGGGTGGGTTTTTATGAGCTTTTGCCCAAGGAAGACTTTCCTAATATAAAACTTTTGCATCAAAGAAACTTTCAAATTTTTTAACAACATACCTGTGTGAACAAACATTTTCAAGATTGATATACGTGAAGAACAATTTGAGCACAAACTTGGATCCGGACAGTGTTTCTTTTAAACTTTTTCTCTGGGGGGGGATACTTAATATGTGTTTTAAGTATTTTTATATTACTACATTAATTATATTTCATTGAGAGGGGCGGGGGGGGGGGGGGGGGGGGGGTTAAACGTTCTTCGGGGGAGGGGCGGTAAACGTTCTTCGGAGAGGGGGGGGGGCTCAGCCACCCCGAAGAGATACCTGGAAGAAATTCTGGCCCCCAAACTGATAATTGATAGTAAATGCGGCCATCGGGTTAAAAAGTCTGGAGACTCCTGAACTAACACAAAGACAATTTGATTAAAATTGTATAATTAGAAGTTAAGCACACTTACCTACCAACTGAGATGCCAATACAAAATATTGGGTTTGAAAACTTGAATATTTAGGTAAATCAAAGACAAATTAAGAACATGTGTCAGACCTGTACTACACGAATGTGAACTACCGCCACAGGAAGAGATTGAAAATAGAGAAACTTATCAAAAACATCGATCCCGCCAACTACCCGTGACTCAGGGGAAACAATACTATTACTTATAAAAATGATTTTAAAAACTATTCTTAAAATAAAAATAATACGGGCGCTTAATTAAAGTGGTACTTATACGAACCGTTAGCAGATAAAGGGTTAAGTTAGGTATTAATATTATTGACCATTCTGTGTCTATTAATTACTAGCCGTCCCGGCCAGGCCCTGCACTGGCATCTCTGATAAACGTATCTGTAAAGGACCATAACTTGTATGTTTAGTAATCAGTATTTATCCGGCATTGCCCACCCTAACCACAACCAACCAAAACACACAAAAAACGCAAACATAACACTAACACAAAACAAACACAAACGAAAATACAAAAACAAACGCAAAGACAAACCCAACCACAAACACAAAGAAAACACAAACACTAACGCAAACAAAAATCAAACGAAAACAAATCCAAACGCAAACACAAACACAACCAAACCAAACCAAAACCAAAACACACAAAAAAAACAACGCAAACATAGCACTAACGCAAATACAAACACAAACGAAAACACAAAAACAAACGACAACACAAACACAATCACAAACACAAAGAAAACACAAACGCAAAGAAAAAAAAGCAAACAAAAACACAAACGCAAAGAAAAAAAGCAAACGAAAACAAACCCAAACCCAAATCCAAACGCAAACACAACCACAAACGCAAACCCAAACTCAAACACAAAGAAAACACAAACGCAAAAAAGAAATCAAAGTGTCCACAGTCTAGCCCAGGGCGCCAAATCGCACCATGACGACGTGCGGCGTAACCGCCTGATTCAACTTAGTAAACGACTATAGTACCCAACTTATTCATAGTCTTTTGAACTCACTTACGCGATCGTAGGTACCATAGCGTAAACGGAAAGGCCCGGGGCGCCAAATAGCACACTGTCGGGGCGCCGGAGGACGCCCGGCTTTGTTTCACTTAAAGACTATAGTAACCTTTCTTATCCTTAGTCTATCGAACTGTTTATGCAGCATAGCGCTCACATGATAGCCCATGGCGCCAAATCGAACCGTGCAGGGGCGCCGGCGGACGCGCCTGTTTCAATTTAGTGAACAAAATTATAATACTCCAAGCTTATTCGTAAATGGAAAGAAATAAACATATAGGATTTGTAGGACCTGGCTTATTAAATGTTATTGATTTTAAAAAATAATTAGTAAACAGTATGTTCAGTGTATAGAATAAATAAAAGACAGTATTAAAAATACCAACGACATTGCACTTGATCAATCCCCGCTAATTAAGTTATTTGTTTTTTTCTTCTTAACACCAAAACAAAGTAATAAAAAGTAAATTCTTCCTTCCCCCGATGTAATGGTTTTTTTTAAAGGGAAGTAACTGTGTTTTCCAAATCAAGGGACGTTATGTGAACTAAAGGACAAAATGCAAATACATTTCAGATAGAATTTTAGAAATTGTATAAACGTTGATACAATTTTTAAAACTTTTATGTAATATTCATAACTGAAAATTATTATTCTAAGTATATAAAATGAAAATTGTTTTTAAAGACTTTCGATAGTAATTTTTTAACTCATAAATTTAGACCATAAAACTATAATGATCTAACACTTAAATCCATGGAAGTATCTGCGACAAACGTTTAAAAATTCTTTTGTGACAAACATACAGAATTTTATATATTAGATTTAATTTTTTAGAAACAAATGTAGATATTAACAAAAACTAAACACTCCAATACAAATACATTCAGCTGCATAAAACAATGAAAAAAAATATATACATATATATATATATATATATATATATATATATATATATATATATATATATATATATATATATATATATATATATATATTATATTTATATTTATATTTATATATATATATATATATATAATTATATATATATATATATATAATATATATATATATAATATATATATATATATATATATATATATATAAATATAATATATATATATATATATATATTATATATATAATATTTATATTTACTATATATATAATATATATTAATATAAATATATATATATATATATATATAATATTTTCTCCGGGTGAGGGGGCACTTAATGTTTTCGGTGGAGGGGGCGGACTAAATTTTTCCGGGGGGTGGGGGGGGGGGGGTACGGGGGGGGGGGTACGGGGGGGGACACTGGTAAAAGTATGTTTTCTATATAAATTCCATTTCATTCAGGGTGGGGGATAGACTTTCTTCGGCGAGGGAGGGGGTGGCAGGGCCAGAAGAGATTCCTGGAAGAAATGCAAATGCTTGCTATTACAGTGTAAAACACTATTCAGTTTTACATGATACTCTTCCGGTATTTTTTTTTTGTATATTTTAATTATATCATATCTTGCTCACCAGGAGTTTGAATGTAAGTAACAAGCGGTTTTCTGTTTAATGTAGTGGTCTCCAAACTTTTCAGCCTGAGGGCCGCATTAACTATCAAATATCAGTTCTTGTGGGCCAGAGTTTTTTCCAGGCATCTCTTTGGTGTGGTGGCGCACCCCCCCCCCCCCATAAGAACGTATACCGCCCCTCACCATACGCAATATAATTTATATAGAAATATATACAAATTTCAAGTGTCGCCCCCCCCCCGAAGAAAAAAGTCTTAAAGAAACACTGTCGGGGGACAACAAGACACTCGAGGTCCAAGTTTGCTCTCAAATTGTTCTTCACGTATTTCATTCTTGAAAATGTTTGTTCACACAGGTATGTTATTTGAAAATTTTAAAGGTACTTTCATGCAAAAGTTTCACTATAATAGGAAAGTCTTCCACTCGTCCTTCTTTGAACGTGTCTCTAAGGAAGTCATTTGCTTGCAATTCAATGACCTCCAGCAGCAGTTCATCTTTGCAACTGGCCACATTTGCTTCAAATCGGTTTTGAAACAGTCTCTTTTTTTCTGCCTTTGTATCTAAGTCGAAAAACCGCTACTGAAACAGCAGCTTGATGTCTTTGATGATCTCGCATGCAAATGACGCGAGGAACTCAGTGGTTGCTGCAGTTGTAAAGACCTTGCACTGCAGAGAGTGCGTCAAGTTGTTTTAGATTCAGAAAATTTAAATGACTAGTTATGTCTGCAGCAGAGGCCAATTTTTAAGCCCACTCTTCATCATGCATTAATGGCTGTGGCTTGCCTTTACTTTTCAGGAAGTCACCTATTTCCTTTCCTAACTTAAATACTCTGCTCAGAACTTTCTTGCAAATCAGTCATCTTACTCCTGTGAAATATGGTAAATCTTGCGATTCTGTGTTTGTATATTTTAGCATGTCTCTGAACTATCTATGGTTAGATATCCTCTCCTGTAACAGTACGTGTGTTATGTTCATGTCTGCATCCACTCCTCGAAGAAACACAAGAAGTTGAGAGGTGGAACAGCTGTCCAGCGACTTGTCGATTGCAAAGGAAAAATGACGAAACCTGCATGCAATTTTCACTATTTGAGTCACAATGTTTTCACCAATGTCTGCAACACGGTGGGCAGTGGTATTTGCACCCAACGCGATATTATCAAATTGTTTTGAATTTTCTGGGCCAAGTCTCTCAGTCACCTCAAACAACATTTATTCAGTGGATAAAAAGATAGCCGCGGGCCGGATGAGAGGACCTCTTGGGCCGCATCCGGCACGCGGGCCGTAGTTTGCAGACCCTAGGTTTAATGGATTGACTCTGATGTTTATTGTATTTGTATACCAACCAAGATAATGAGGAATGTGAAGGTTAATTTTTAAAATCACATGTTATTGCTAATTTGAACGTAGCAATATGTAAAACTCTTTAATGTTCTTAAAACACATACATATCTGCCCTAACATTTACATACAGACATCGCAATACGTGGATGGAACCTAGCCTAGCCGATAACGGCTAGTTATATATTTAAAGAGAATACTTTATTTTCTCCTTTTTAGAGCTTTATTACATAAAAGCTTGTAATTAACATAACTGAAGCGGCACTCAAGTTATCTTGTTTACAGACACACACTACAGAGACGGATCGTATACAGCACCTACATTTTTTTGACGGAAAAAATAATATAACGTTTAAAGATTTACAGCATTTAAAATTGTAGCATTTGCGTTGACGATAGGAAAATGTAAATCAGATGAACGTGTTTTTTTTACATAATATAATAAAAATATTTTTTAGTAATCTTTGGTCAAGACAAGTGCGATACCACGATCTTCTGCGAGGAAAACAGTCTGTGTGTGTTAACTCACATATGGGAGAATATTCCAGAAGATGTGACAATCACTTGGCACAAAGACGATGATCCAGTGTGTAACTGCAGGATGGCAGGAAAATGTAAAACACTCATTCAGTACAGTGATAGGATTGTTGGACATAACCAAGTATATGGCACGCTCATTGAAAACAAATTATTTTTTTTACCAAATGCTTTGGAAGCTGATCAAGTGATTAAATGGAGTTTAACGGCATACATTTCAAATAGCAAAGTATTGTTATGCAGTTGGCAATCAAGATTCTACAGTAAGAGCTTTTTTTAAAAAAAAAACTATTTCATATTAATACTACTTACAAATGCTTAGATTATTATATATTAAGTGAACATATTAAACGTAAAAAATGTTCTTCACAAACGAATAAGTATTAAATGAAGCTCTCAGTAAGCATTATTTTCCATTATGCTTTGTTTAAAAAATACGTTTGCTCAGTAATAAACGTTTAGTCTTGATTTAAAAAAAAACATATACTAAATCTGTACTCAAAATATTTTGATATCTGGTACAATAATTACAGGAAAAATTATTTACACCCAAAGTTACATTGAAGAGACGCAGCCTACAAAGCTGACTTTAGTATTTGAATCGTATCCAAACTGTCTATGTCTGTTTACAGATGCGTTAGCAAAAGTAAGTTAATTCGAATTTTTTAATAAAAATATACAATAATATTATACAATAACATTTATACGTAATATAGTATTATATACATAATTTAATTTAAAAGTTACACGTAAGCGTCTTTACGTCCAATCTTTTTTTTTTTCAATTGCCAATTTTCCCTCTATCCCAACCACCTCTACAACGAGTTTTACCATTTTTTGTAGATACCATCAAACTTTAACGTTGATCACGCCTATGCTCCAGTACCTCACCACCCTTATCATGTGATCTCTTATTGTTCTTTGCCTTTGATAATAACTAAAGAAGAGCATGAATATAGTTTTCGTGTTACTGCATATCCTAATTTGACAAGTTTATCTGATGACTTGAACTATGGAATCCATGTGAATGTTCATTTGAAAATTGGTAAGCAGACATTTAATGTTGCCTTGCAGTCGCCATAATCAATTTGCTGCTGATTATTCTTATATATTAACCATGCAATCTTCTTGAGAATAAAATGTGTATACTTATCAGGAACTAACGTATGACACACGGCTGTATTTTTTTCAGTCACATGTATATTTTCACTATTTATAACTATAATTTTGGAGATCTTATTGTTATCTGATTCACAGCACGTATCGCCTAGTAATTGCTGAAACCTCAGTCTCATTCCATTTCAGATCGCCCAAAGGTTGCATTTAATTGTAAGACTAACGTTAATGAGGGTGAGAGAATAAACTGTGCCTGTACTAAGTCTGACGCTAGTAATTTGACAACAGAAGTTCGATGGTATAACAATAGCACCATTTTGGCCATCGGGAACGACGAAGCATTACTTGATTTGAAAGCGGAACTACCTTTAACAGGTAGCATACGTTAATACTAATATATGATTTAACCACTACGTTATATTGGTAATTCTTTTAATACATATTCTTTCCACAATCAATTGTTGCGTAGTATATATTACAGGCAGATACAATTAATTCTGTAAATTATGCGAATTTAACTTTTTCTTTACATCAGGTCTCTCTTAAATTATTATACTACTAATTTAACGTTAAATATTATCTTGGTTTAAAAAATTGTTTTTACATTAAAATGATTTTTACCTTTATTTTGTATAGACTTCATTTGTGTTGGTTCAAACTCTCTTGGATGGAAAAGCAAAAAAATGCATTATAAACTAACGATCCGAGGTAATTATATTACATTAGTATTCGTAACATCACTTTGTTACGATGATAACGCCAGTCATTCGATTGAATATTAGTATAACCAGATAACAGATCAAATCAGACATTGATGCAGTGCATTAAATTAGTAAAAAATAGTTTTTTAATGTCAATGCAAGTGCATTTTCTACTTATTACCATTTTCAGATAAAGTGGACCTTAAAACGTTTTCATGCCCAGACAAACGGCAGCAAATATGTGGTCGGCATGGCTTATGTTTCTACAACTACGAATTTTGCACAAAAGACAAAAAAGTTGAATCTTGTTTTCCAAACGTCACTGATTTGTTAGAATGGTGTAGAGAAAAAGGCCAGTATGACACTTCATTAATGAGAGACAAACAGTGTGGCCATGCCTGTATATCGAGATTTGGCCTGAATCAGCTTTTAAGTAGTAAGCAGATTATACATTTATAATACTTCTTTATTAAATCTATATGCCAATAATATTGATAAATTAATCATATATAATATAGTCCTTAGAGAGTTTCTTCGTGCATATCATAAATAAACCTAGAGTGACCTACCTTAAACTTTCTCGAATATTCTTATATAACACTAAGGGGGATGGTATGTCGGGATATAGACATGATTTTTAATTCATTTTTAATTACTGAAACTTTTTAAAAATATAATAGAATCTCTTAGAAAAAAAGAATTGCGCACCAAGTAAACACCAAACAAAATGTGTATTATAGTGCGGAATGATATTAGTACTTTAAAAATTTACATGCGTTTTTTTTGAGAAAACGGAAATAGCGTAAATTACTACTTTCGGTCAACGGAAATTACTCAAGATTTGACAGAAGTAAGCTAACTAGTTTTTTCCTTACATGTGAAATTTAACTAATCTATCTGAAAAAGTACTCAAGTTATATGTTTTTAAAAATTGAAACAAAATAATTTCCACTTCCGTTTTTCGAAAATCGCTGAAAAGTTGATACAGAAATACACATTTTATAAAATACTTATTTATAAAATTTCATCAACCTAGCCGTAATGGTACTCAAGTTATCGTGTTCACATATATATATATATATATATATATATATATATATATATATATATATATATATATATATATATATATATATATATATATATATATATATATATATATATATATATCGATGGTCTCGGTCGCAAACCGTCTAACTCAAAAAAATTCGATTTTTTTTTTCATAAATCAAAAGCCTATATGATTCCCCATAATGCCTGAAAATATTAGAGAAATCTGTAGGATGATTATTGAGATATAATCATTTGAACAAACCGCCTATTATTTCTAGCGCTAAAAATCTCGGCGCAAAACGAATATCGCTATATTTGTCAGTACACTTTTGATCGGGAACGCCGCAATCACACAATTTTACAGCACAGCATTAACAGTACTTATAGGTAAGGATATTTGATTAATTATGTTCAGTTATTCTATTACATTTTATCATTTTAAAGAATATTAAACAAATAGTATTTGTTTAATATAGCCTATTTCAATAACCAAACTGATTATCAATCAAAACAATATTATTCGAATTATATTTCCACAAGGATATGCAATAAATTTAATTATTGTTAATTCACTACTAGCTTTAGATTGAGGGTTTAGATACGTGTTAAGAAATGTTTATATGGTAGGTTACAAAATGTTTGGCGTACATGTTCAACGACATGGTTAGTTGTCTTTAGTAAATGCTTTTATGATTAATTTTAGAACAGACCAGCCTCTCTCAACAGACCAACCTCTCAACATATCAGCCTCTCTCAACACACCAGTCTCTCTCAACAAACCAGCCTCTCTCAACATACCAGCCTCTCAACATATCAGCCTCTCTCAACACACCAGCCTCTCTCAACATACCAGCCTCTCTCAACATACCAGCCTCTCTCAACAGACCAGTCTTACCACATAACAGACCAGCCTCTCTCAACATACCAGCCTCTCAACATATCAGCCTCTCTCAACACACCAGCCTCTCTCAACAGACAAGCCTCTCTTAACAGATCAGCCTCTCTCAACAGACCAGTCTTACCACATAACAGACCAGCCTCTCTCAAGAGACCAGCCTCTCTTAACAGATCAGCCTCTCTCAACAGACCAGCCTCTCTCAACAGACAAGCCTCTCTTAACAGATCAGCCTCTCTCAACAGATCAGCCTCTCTCAACAGACCAGCCTCTTTTGACATACCAGCCTCTTTCAACAGATCAGCCTCTCTAAACAGACCATCCTCTCTCAACAGATCAGCCTCTCTCAACATACCAGCCTCTCTCAACATACCAGCCTCACTTAAAAGACCAGCCTTACCACATAACATGCCAGCCTCTCTCAACATACCAGCCTCTCTCAACAGACCAGTCTCTCTCATCAGACCAGCCTCTCTCAACAGACCAGCCTCTCTCAACCTACCAATCTTACCACATAACAGACCAGCCTCTCTCAAGAGACCAGCCTCTCTCAACAGACCAGCCTCTCTCAACACACCAGTCTTACCACATAACAGACCAGCCTCTCTTAACAGATCAGCCTCTCTCAACAGACCAGCCTCTCTCAACAGACCAGCCTCTCTTAACAGATCAGCCTCTCTTAACAGACTAGCCTCTCAACATACCAGCCTTACTCGACAGACCAGCCTCTCTCCACAGATCAGCCTCTCTCAACAGACCAGCTTCTCTTAACAGATCAGTCTCTCTTAACAGACCAGCCTCTCTCAACATACCAGCCTTACTCGACAGACCAGCCTCTCTCAACAGACCAGCCTCTCTCAACAAACCAGCCTCTCTCAACAGACCAGTCTCTAGCAACAGACCAGCCTCTCTCAACAGATCAGCCTCTCTCAACAGATCAGCCTCTCTCAACAGAACAGCCTCTCTTTACATACCAGCCTCTCTCAACAGACCATCCTCTCTTGACATACCAGCATCTCTCAACAGATCAGCCTCTCTCAACATACCAGCCTCACTCGACATACCAGCCTCTCTTGATATACCAGCATCTCTCAACAGATCAGCCTCTCTCAATAAACCAGTCTTACCATACAAAACACCAGCTTCTGTCAACTGACAAATCGTATTGACACCAGCATCTCTCAACAGACCAGTCTTCATACCAGCCTTTCACAACAGACCAATCGTAACATACAAAAGACCAAACTCTCTTAAATGACCAATCTTACCATACAGGACACAGAATATATCAACAAACTTGGCACTCACAAGAGACCAGTCTCTCTCAGCAGACCAGTCGTAATATACAAAAGACCAATCTCTCTTAACTAACCAATCTTACCCTACAAGATACCAGCCTCTCTCAACAGACCATTCTTACCATACAAGAGACCAGCCTCTCTCTAAAGATTAGTCCCTTCCTTTCAATAGACAAGCCTCTCTCAACACACCAGTCTTACCATACAAGACACCAGCCTTTCTCAACAGATCAATCGTAACATACAATAGACCAGCCTCACATAACAGACATTAGACACCAACCTCTCTCAAAAAGAGCAGCCTTACCATACAAGAGACCAGCCGATCTCAAAAGACCAGTCAGACCTATCAAGAATTCAAAGCGACAGATATTCGTGCACTGCAGTACAAGCCTGATGCTACTGTCTACTTCAAAGTGAATTAGCAGATAGCTGGCAATTGCTAAGCTAGGGTCGTAAGATTATGATCTAATCTGTAGCCCCTGTCAAGTTGTACAAGAGCAGAAAAAAAGATAAAAGCTGTCATATTTGAGCACCTAAAAGCAAATCATAAACACACCTTTTTATGATGATTTCCCTGATTTTAAAAAATACGTTGCCATTTTGATGTTTCTTTATGTGACGTTTATTCAAAGAATAAATTTTAAAAATAAACACATTTTTTTGTTACATTTTTGTAAAATAAGTAAACAGTAAGTCAGTATTAATGTGATTAGTGTGTTATGTCTCATTCATAATATATCTGACAATACGGTTTCTGTTTTTACTATTATCATTCTACAAACCCAGCACCCACCAGATTAAATAAAATAAGCTGTGAGAATAGAAAGATGTAATAAATAAAGCATAACCGTCAACAGTTAATAAGTCTATACAGACATAATGAATACAGTCGATTGCGATAAAGCCATACTAAAACATCTATACTAAAAATTAAACTGACCCCAATAATGTAGAATAAACTCAAATAATTTAAATATGAGCCCAAAACTATAATCTAAATATTATGAAGTGTTAATTATAACTTAAAAACATAAACATAACTAAATCACGTTCACTGGACAAAACGAACGAACGCGGCTGAGACCGAAATTCTCGGATGAAAACAGCTAAGTCTGCACCGAGAATTTTAGACCGAGCAAACCGTCTATCTTTTTAAACCTGCTATAATGTTGTAAATGTTAACAAAACTCATTTTAAAACGCTACAGTATAGTCGGTAGAGAGTTTCTTCGGAGATATCATTAAAAAAATTTGTATTAGAGCGATCGAGAAGGAAATAATCAGTTTTTTGTCTCTCCTGTAAAATTTACATTTTCGGAGTTCGACGGTTTGCGACCGAGACCATCGATATATATATATATATATATATATATATATATATATATATATATATATATATATATATGTACACATTTCGATTTTTTATTTGCACGATTACAATTCTTCCTCTATACTTCTTATACGAGAAAGTAAAAAAGTATAATTAGAGCGATGTGGAATGAAAAAATAAGTTGTTTTTTTTTTCTGTAAAATTTACATTTTCGGAGTTAGACGGTATTTTGACCGAGGCCATCGAGATGCGTTTTTTTTTTTAACCTGAAAAAAAAACCCCACAATAAATAATATATTGATTAACAATAGAAAGGAAGTGAAACTTTTTTCTATTTATGTGCAGGTAGCCCGAAGGATAAATGCATTTTTTAAATTTAAGAAACAATATAAATATTACATGACATGCGATTTGCAAGCGATAAGCCAAAACAAAACCAGGTGATAACTTGTTTTTACAAGCTTGGAGGCTTTATAATGTTTAATTTCAGAAAATGTACAAAGAGAACCAGATGAAGTAAATGCGGCTGGAATCATCGATCAGGAATTGCCTAAAATACTATTGTATGCATGTAATGTTTTGCTTTTAAATCGCATTTTACAGTTAGAAATTATATTTGTATGTATATTATAATACTAGATAAATGGTTGATAGTGTCGTCTTTTCTCTAAACCGAAACCAAAATCAAAATCCCCAACTTAACTTTAAATCCGAAACAAAAAATGTCATTGAAAATGTATTTTCATCCAGAATTCGTTACTTTATATTCATAATAAATAAAGTCATAGTCGTACCCCTAAACTTTGCACATCAGTTCAAACTTGACAAAATTCGCATTTAGAGTTTCTTCCAGCCGACTCCACTGCCCCATAAAGACATAGAATTAGTATAGAAAATATACTTCCCCCCCTGAAAGTTTCAAGTTCTACTTCCCCCGCCCCTCCTACAGGGAGAACAATACCTGAAAGAAACGCTGCTAGCATTTGTAGATCATGCAGACTAAACGTAGACTCTACTTCTATAATCTAAACACGTTTCCTACTTATGGCCGCTAAACCTCAATCATTCATATTGCGTTTCTTTCAGACTTTGTTATCGGAATGGGGGCGGGAGGGGGGGGGGGGGGCTGACACTGGTAAAAGTATATATTTTCTATATAAAATGTATTTCGTTCGGGGGAAGGAAGGGGGGGGGGGGGGTAAACGTTCTTGGGTGAAACTTTTTGCTCCAGAATCAATGACGTCATTTTATTGTGTGTACTTTTCCGGCTTTAGAATACATTAGACTACACGTTATCATTAGATAACTGTGGGTTTCAGGGGTCATCCTTAAATGACATCAGGTCTGTCACTTGTCACAAAATAACCAGACGCCACATTCAAAAAGACGTTTTTGTCTTTTGAAACACCGATTTCGGCTGAGCATGGGCCTGACCACACTATCCCTTCAAATGCTGAAGTCACAGGTAGACACTACACCTACCCAACTCTACTTCAACTTCTCAGTGTCCCTCCAAGTCTCAGACAACATGTTTTTATCGTTTAAAAAAAACGACTCCGGCCGTGCGTGTCTCTGACCACACTATCCCTTCATATACTGAGGAAAAAGAAACAGTTGAACTCTACTTCACCTGCCCTGTATCCCGCCAAGTCACAATAGGCAACTTTGTCATTCTCATCTTAAAAAAAAAAATTTTTAAATTAACATTGACATGATGTGTCTCGAACAGGGACGATTTTACTGATATATTTTACTTTTATTTCGCGTAAGATACTTGATTTACGCGAATAGGCTCTAGTATTAGATCTATTTAAAATTAAATTTTATCCCAAATTAGTCTATTCCATAAAATTAGCTTTATAGTGCGTAAAACTTTTGATTGGGCAACAAAATATTCGATGGAAGCCGCCATTATTCTTTTAAAAAGTAAATAAATCATGTGACGTCACTATTCACTATAAGTAAAGTCATTGTTCTGAACTTTTATAATTAATGTGGTTAATCTACCAATGAATAAATCAATTAATTAATTAACGTCTTTAAATTAATTTGTGATTGACAGTTCGGTCGAAAATGACATTGTTCTCTATCTAAATAGTAATTTACAGCTGCACACATAGTGCAGATTCTCTCTTGTAAAAAAATAGACAAACAAACAAAAATGAATACATAAATTAATATTCAAACGTAAACAAACTTGAGTTTTAGTAGTATATAGATTTTAGTATATGTTCCATGTGACGTCACATTTTGTTTTCCGTTTGACTGTGAAAGTTTGAATTTTCCCAAGTATTTGACTTATATAAACCTACTAGATTTTAGGATGCTAAACCTCAACATAATAATTTATAAGTCCATACCCTATCAACCTATCTCACCGAAAAAAAAATAACCTGCTATTTTGAGATAGTTGATTCGCCATTTAATTACACATTTGTATTTTAAGATTTAAAAATAAAATTGTAATTAGATATTTTTTTATTAAAAAATTCACAACGTACACACGTAAATCATGTTATTACCAGCCTAATTTTTCATCGTTTTCATTTAAAGAATACAATATTGCTTTTAACGAATTTCTAATAGTTTCTTTTATTTTTTATTTTAAACAGTTCTCACACTGATTGTTTTGTAAGTATACAAATATTTTTTTTATAATTCATTTTACCAAAACAATAAAGAAATTGTTTTAATAATATTGTCTTTTATGGAATACTAGGCATGCTGCCCAGCTTCGCTTAGGCTTTCGAAAACATTGAGAATTTGAATGCTTAATTAATTCGCCCATATAAGGCGCCGGTCAGTCGAGGTCAGTTTTGACCCCCTCATCGTAGACTTTTCGGCCAACCGGCCCCCGTGTTCTGTCGACCCAAGGCAAAATCCTGCCAAATTTGAAGCGCCTGCGGCGCCGGGAAGTGCCCTATCGGGCACCCGACAACTTAGCTTTATATATTATAGAGATTAGCACATTGCATAGATGAACAAAGATTTCAATAAAGTAATTAAGGCCTGAAATACTTTAGTATAGAAATTTATTATTTGAATAGATTCTAGATCTAGGTAGGGTCTACATCTGTGTAAGTCTAGTTTTTCCGTAGATCTAGATCATCTAGATCTAGAATCTCTAGATCTAGATGATCTAGAATCTTTAGATCAAGATGATCTAGAATATCTTGATCTAGAATCTCTAGATCTAGAATCCAAATAGATGAAATAATTTTTTAAGTTTAGGCCGAGAAAATCGTATTGTATACATTTCATAGCGTACATAGCTCTAAATCATATTTGAATGAAATAGTTCATTTCTTTTTATTCTAAACTCGGAAGATGACGTCATCAGTTTCATGCTCTTTTTTTTAGTGTAAACAATAAGCGACGTCATTGTTAAATGCGTTCTTGTCCCAAGTTTAAACACTTTTCCGGTTGCATAATTAAAATTGTTTTTCTACATTCGAATACGCCTTTTTTTATTTTTCTTCTTTAAATAAAATTGTGGTTATACATTCAAAACATCTAACATATTATTTTCAACAAAAGTCCGTATAAAGTTAGTCATATATCGCTGCAGTTTCTGATGTGATGTCCGGCGAAAATATTTTGTGGACAGACAGACAGACAGAGAGAGAGAGAGAGAGAGAGAGAGAGAGAGAGAGAGAAGTGCGCACGGGGTCCATTATATATTAGGATTACATACTTTCATAGAGCGTCATGAAACTGTGGGAAATTATTGAAAATACTCACTCGAAAGTTTCTGCCATTTAAAAACACTCATATTATAGCGGTAGTGTCCCATTAGTAGGGTTCGGTTTGTTGCAAATATTTCCCCATTGGCTATCTTAGCGCTTGGTCTTCTCCATAAGCAATTTGGTGCCTACATATCTTTATGAGGAGCACCCAACACTAACCATGACTAAACCAAGCCAGGACTCGCTCACGGTTTCAGTTTAACTCCCGAGAGCACCCTTGGAAGCCCTGGTACTTGCCGATCAACAAGGGGTGTTTTACCTCACCAGTATAAAGGTGATTAAACTTAAGGCTTACACACATAATACCTTATGGCGCTTAGCGATAGTTTGAACAAACTCGCGTCTCAATAAATAAGGTAGACGAAATAAAACGCCGGTATTTGTTTAATTTAATTAATCTATAATATAAGCCTCTAGGTAGTGTGTTATTCCATCCTTCCGTCAGTCATCGGTGTATTCACTTTGTCTTTGTCAAAGATGAAGAATGTTGTTTTGTTTCATAGAAATAAATAATTATTTGTTTCCTATCAATCCTCTCTTCGAGCTGGGTGTAGGACAAAAGGCCGACATCCAAAAGGCCGACAAGACATAAGGCCGACATGGACAAAAGGCCGACAGCCAAAAGGCCGACAGGATATAAGGCCGACAGACCATAAGGCCGACCATCATAAAAAATACTAATAGCGCAAAATATGTGTTACTGCATAGCTCCTATCTTGACAACCATCGAAAAAGACTTGAAAAAAAGGTGAGACGTTCAAGAGAAGAGACAGTGCTATTTGCTATCCTTATAAGGTAAACCATCAGGTCAAGCGACTGGAAATTACGCTTGTGTCTTAAATACAACGGATCAACACCTAAATATTGCGAAATACTGTCACTGCTGTCTTTCATAGCTCCTTCTATGTAGTCGAGGTGAGATAATCATAAAAGAACCAAGTCAAAAGCCGCCGGCATCACCGCCTACAAGCAACAAGGTGGAAAGCCAAGAGACAATGCTAGTTGCGATCCTTATAAGGTGAACAATGGGGTCCATGCGCTTGGAGATGACGGGAGTGTACAAAGAATAAACAGATAGGTGGCGTTACCACTATATTTCGCAAATAAATCAAGGAAACCGAATGAAGTAGAACAATCGCGGTCCATGACATGACTACATGTTAAATACAGACAATATTTGAATTAGTTTCGTCAATTGCGAATTGCGTGAAAAAAAGTGTATATATATTCGTTGGATTCATTATTTCTGTTGTGATTGTGATACAAGTGTGCCGAAATTGGTACGTAAATTTTGGTTTTGTGTAAAATTACCGCTGTGATTTTCCTATATATGGACCAATATATCGTATATAATTACATATTTTAGATATTAAACATGCTTGTAATTGTAGTTTGTTATTTATAAAACTTTTCGGCCTTTTGGATGTCGGCCTTTTAGCAGTCGGCCTTTTGTCTTGTCGGCCTTTTGTCTTGTCGGCCTTTTGGATGTCGGCCTTTTGGCAGTCGGCCTTTCGCCTTGTCGGCCTTTTGTGTTATCGGCCTTTTGTCTGGATCCCTTCTAGCTAATGTACAATTTGGTCAAGCGGTTCATGCATCCATCGTCTTATTACGTCTATAAAGACTGTTTTAATGTTGCTGCGTGACGATGTCGGAAAAGTTTAATTCATTTTGCAGTAGTCAACAAATAATCATAAAAAACAGAGAAAAACAACCGTAATTATTTGTGTAATAAGAACCTCTTAAGAGGTCTGAAAATACATATAACTTGAATATCGTTTCTGTAAGTGGAGGAAATTGCATATTTAAGTATTATATCAAACTTAGAAAAGTGTTATATCAAATATTAGTAGTTTGCTCTCAACTTTGGAGCGATTTCCGGTAACCAGGAAATCCACTTCCAGTTTCTCAAAAGCCTATATCGTGAGTATATTTAAAGTTAAGTGAAGTAAATTTTAAAATGAATGTATTTGAACGGGTTACGGTAAAAGAAAGTTGTACTTCATTAATAATAACGTGGGAAACACTAAAACTTGAGTACTGTTTTATTTAGGTGACAAAATTTCTCAAGTTTTGAGTATCTTATATATCCAGAAATTGTAATTTAGTTTGTTTCCGTTTTCTTAAATGCCTTTTAACCAAGTACTAATTCACGTAGGTGGGCTAAATTTCATACATAGGTATAAAATAATAATCATTAAAAAAGTTTTTAAAAACCCACGTTTTCTGATTGAACTAAAAAGTAGAAAATAAACGCTATACATCACAATAATGCAAGCGATCACTCTACTATAAGCGATGAAAAACGTGGGGCGCCGAAGTAAAAGTTATATTACTATTGATTAGATAATACTATTGACTTTTATTAGGGAGCTTGTAGAGAGTCAACAGTATTAGAAACTGTAAGAAAATCACGGCGCCCCACGTTTTTGATCGCTTATAGTAGAGTGATCGCTTGCATTATTGTGATGTATAGCGTTTATTTTCTACTTTTTAGTTCAATCAGAAAACGTGGGTTTTTAAAAACTTTTTTAATGATTATTATTTTCTACTTTTTAGTCTTTGTTTGTTTGCATTAAAATCTTGCTATCGATTTTATCTTTTCACTTTTTTTTGGGTAAACGAAGACAACTCGTAAAAAGACAACTCGTAAAAAGACAACTCGTAAAAAACACGTTGTGTGAATACGTTACTGACTAGAACACATAGATTTGAACCCGTGTCGAGTGGGATAGCAATCATGTGCCCAACCACTCGACCATATCGTCTCCCCCAAACTGGCCTACCTCGTGTAAGTTTAAACTCGGTTCAAACTAAATTATCTTCCCCTAAGCCTGTGGCGACGTGGGATCGTTCGCTTCACTGCGCGCGAGGTACGCGTCGCTCGTTTTTTTTCTAATGGCTCGCAGAGGAGAATTATATATATAGATTATATAGCGGTCTAAAATGCTCAATAAAATGTTTCCATTGATCAATTTAGTAATAATAACAATTGAATATTCAATGGTCATCCAAAAGAAAGCTTCCCTGAAAATTTCAGCGCGCTAGCTAACTGGGAAGTGCCAGAAATTTCGATCGCAAGATTTGATTGGAAAGACAAACAAACACAGACACAGAGAAAGCAAGTTAAAGAAAACGTGGGAATATTCTTCCTTTGATGCCTTCAAATTTTTTTTTTATTTGATATTTGCATTATCTTCGATTTCTAAAAATTCTTTAGAATTCGATTATGTTATATCATATTTTCAAAAAATCATAAAAATAGCGGTTTTGTCACAAATATACATATATATATATATAAACACACACACACACACACACACACACATATATATATATATATATATATATATATATATATATATATATATATATATATATATATATATATATATATATATATATATATATATATATATATATATTGCCCGATTTCACTGGAATTGTCATCTCAACCTATATAGAGTTTTGGGAATGAAGATTAATGATTAAGTTAACTGAAGCGCTCAGTTTATAAAATAGGCCTGCTGTTGTTAAGAGATACATAATTTTTATTTTACGTTTGATCATTGCAGGCATTGATTCACTTAATGGTCTACCTTAACACTCCAAGAAACTGTTATTAATTGAATTCATATTTAACATAGTATGATGTAACGTTGTCTTGTTGCTCATGGTACATAAAAACAATATGTAGAAGATAAGACCACAATGAGTTTCCTTACATTTACCGACCTCCTGAATGTTTTGTGACGACTGGTGAACTTCTGTCTTACCGAAGACTTGACAGATACTGAATTGTGTGCGAGCGTACGTTTACGTGTACATATATGTAATTGTTTTTTTATTTAAATATATATCCACATTTTTTTCTTAAGTTTTATATATTTCTGCAGAGTATTATTTGCAATGTTAATATTTCTCATAAGGAGATGGAAACAAAAAAGTAAGTTATGAATCCAGTATTTAAAATATATTTTTGGATTTGATTAGTTTGCTTCTTTATTTTGTCTTCTGTAGTATTGTTTTCCTACATAATTCTAGTCAATTATATATATATATTTATATATACAATTTTTTCAAAATCTCCGGGTCGATACTCAATTAGCAGGATCATTTACCAAAGGGTCATATTGCGAGCTTTCAAAAGCAAAAAGCAGAATACTTCTTTTACTAGCAATAGAATGTGTAGCCTGAACTCAAATCTTATCGTAAAGATTGTTGGCAATTTAGCTATAGATGAAGCATGTATAAAATATAAGCTTGCAATTTCTAACACATCAAATATTAGTCAATTCATGAATGAATCGATTTGTATCACTTGGCACTCTCTTGTTTTACATTTCGATTAGCCTCCCAATACAAAGTTGTGAGAAATTCCTTTTCCTTTTGGTCTTGGCAATGGTTGAACTTTTGTTTGAAATCTCTTCTACTTCTAGTTTTAAGTCCATGTTGCTGGTGTCATCCACTATTTTTACTCCTCGCATTTCTTGTTTATTCTCTCCCAGAATGTTAGTACATGGTGATGTTTTAAATTTGTTCGCCCATTGTTTTCCTCTCTTTCTTCTATTAAAAAATAGAGGGCTTAGAATTTTTCTATTCACAGATGAAGGATTCCTGTTTTTTTTTTTTTTAAAGTAGCTAATGTTAAATTTACAGAGTAGTCTGCCTGAGGTGTTACTAAATTATTTCATATTGGTTTTGAATATCGCAACAAGATACTTTTTCTTCATCATACGGTAATTGTGATCGATTTGATTTTGGAATCAGTGTTTTCATCAGGTAATGCCCAGGTAGTCCTGTGGATGACCTTTTGTGTGAAGATTTTATCGTTTACGATTTCACGCCTTCTCCTCCCATAATAAGCTCCTTGCTTGTGTTTTCAACTCCCACTTTTGCATTCGGGTATCACATCAGGTTCTTTATTTCTCTGTTAGGTACCTATGAGGTCAAGAAGGACATGCAAGATATACAATTCTTCTTTTTCTTCTGCTGTTGCTGCTTTGTTGCAAAATAGCAATAAATAACAGTCGTTTTATGGTCCACATTTCTGGAGTCTAAAATTGTGCTCAACTAACCATTTCATTAGTTCATGAAATTGAATATAACTTTCAAAAAAATCGTAGCCTTGAATTTTTAAAAAAAAATAATCATTAAGAATATCTTTATTTTTTAACACTTAATTTTTTTAAAAATATGATAGAATCTTATAGAAAAAGTAATTGCGCACCAAATAAACAGCTAACGTTGTGTGTATTTTTGTGCGGAACATTAGTACTTTATAAGGAAAATATTGATTAATTTTCAAAGAGTTAATACATTGTCTTCAAATATTGACCTACTTGAAAGTTTATTCCTTTTGTGTCTACATATCTGTGCAAGAACAGATTTTCAACACTTCTTCAATTAAAATCAAAACAAAGAAATGAATTAAATGTTGAGAATGACATGAGGTTGGCGTTAATAAAAATTCAACCGCGAATTTTGAGGCTATAACTATAACATGTAATTACACACATAGTATTAAAAGGTGTATCAAGAATAATGCATATTAAAAGTCTACTAGAAAATATCATTTTAGTGCGTATTAATTTCCTTACTAATTTTGACTTTTTAATTCTATGGGGGTCGCGGGTCACTTACTTTTTATACATGAGGGTCTTCACTCGAAAAAGGTTGGGAACCACTGATTTAATAGCTAAATTAACACCACCACCAAAAACAAACAATTCAGATGATATCAGATTGGTTTAAACATAATAGGAGTAGGCCAATAACAAACGACATAGCATGAGCAACTGATGCTGTCGGTGACGTCACTTTTATTTTTTCCTCAAGGGGTCGTCCATAAATGACGTCACACTCGAAGAGGGGAGGGGGTCCATAATTTTGTGATGGTGTGTGATGAGGGGGAGAGGGGGGGGGTTCAGATGGTGCGACGTCACACTTTTTCATTATAAAAAAGCGATGTTGGAAAACGTATTTAAGACATTATTTCGCGTTTTAGAAAACTGTTTTAATAAAGTGTAATAGGAATTGATTAAAATAGTATATTTTGACAGAGTTCAGACAATATTTTGGAAAAATATCGACTTTAAAAAAAATTCAACTGCAATTTTGAGGGGGGTTGTAGGCTGAGGTGTGACATCATTTTAGGGGGGGGGGGGTCCTGGCTTTTTGTGACGATGTGTGACGGAGGGGATGGGGGGAGATAAAAATCGTCAAAAAAAAACGTGACGTCATTTATGGGTGACCCCCAAACAGCAAGTAAGTGAAAAAATAGAGGTATTGTGAGTTCTGATAAGTTTAGGAATAAGCGACAAATAGGGGAAAGTTAATCTAGTTCTCACGGTCAATGTCAACAGTAATTTCAAACTTAGATCAAAGTTATTTTTTTTCTGACTTAAATCTAGTTCCATATATGTTTTCGATAAGTCAGGCTACCTCGGTATTCTAAGTCGACACAAAAGATGGGGAAGTTGACAAATCATTAGTAAGCCCCTATGTCTAGCGACCGAAAAAAATCGGTAGTTTTAAAAGTATATACGAAACGTCTTTGAAGTCTTCATATTAAAGCAAAATTTTAATATATTTCTTTTTAAAATTAATAGGTGATCTACGGAATCATGAAGAAACATCAACGTAACTTCAGCCTCATGTAATCTCAAGGGATAGATTAAATATAAGAGATTTGTTTGCAATGTTATTAAAATATATGTAGTTATAAAATTTTGTTTTTTACTAATAAGGTCTGCTGTTATTATTTGCTAACTAAAAATGTTTGTATATGATTGCAAGTGTTTTCGAATTTGCCTCACAGCTAAAAAAAACGGTGTAAATAAAATTGTACCTTAAAATAAAAAGTATTCATTTTCTTTGTATTTGCGTGATGGCATTGTCAGATGTCACAGTGTACGACAGCTAACTCAAAAAGCCCGAGACAGATCGTCAGCTCAAATTTGTAGAATTTCCCTGAGTCCATTCAGCTCTTATTGATGTCTGAACCAAGTTAGAGATAGTAAAAACGACTGGGGAAAAGCGTTAAGAACAATATCCTCTGAAAACAGATGAACTTTACCTCACCAGACCCAAGGACCGAGTGGTTTTATGAGGTCATCATCTTCTGCACAGGATACAACACACGGGGCTGCCGAAAAAAGCTCTTTTGTCTTTTCCAGTCTCTAGCAATTTTCTTGATAATCCGGCTCTTGCCAGTTGTTTTCTGAAAAGCATCTATACGTCTCTTTTGACGTTTCTTTTTTATTTTCCTTTCCATTTGAATAGTTCATTTCGAAAGGGTATTTTACTTTAACTATATTTGAGATATTTCATGAAATAATATGTTAATATAATAAATTAATAAAACTTATATATAAAAATTCTGTAACTCAATGGATGAAATTGAAAACAAAATGCATGATTTATGTCCATATTAAAAATAACCCTACCCAGTCATTACTAGTTAAAAAATATATCATATATATATGTTGAGTACATTTTCCCTTTAATATTCTGGTTATAATGTAAATAAAAAGAATACAACGTTAAATAAAGATGATGTTTGTATTGTCATTAAATATTACGATGACTAACTAACGATGAGTTTGCTGACATTTAAAGAATGAGGTAAATAGTCGTTTCTGTGATAAAAACTTGGTCGATATCTATGTTAGGTTGCCGGATCTTTAAAAATTAAATTAAATCCTACAGTAACGCCACTTGCAGCAAATAAATCATTTATCAATGAGAGATTAAACTTTAGTAAAATTTACCTGCTTCCTAAGATGGGTTAGAATTTTGTCGCTAACAGTCACACAGTATTAACCCAGTGTTAACCTCTTAATATTAAAGAAATTAATTTATTTTTTAATGTTTTTTACCCTGAATGATTGGAGGTACACATTGACATGAACATGCCAGAAAAATCCAAAATGAATAAAATTATTAAAGGGTTTGGCGAGCATTTTGATGCCAAAACCAGTGAAACATTTGAGACGTTCATTTTTAATTAAAGGAACCAGAAATCAGAGAAGAAGATAGAAGAATATGTGATGGTTTTGCGAAAGTTGATTAAAACGTACAACTTTTGTAAACAGAATAGCTGTTAAGAGAGGACAGTTTTAGGCAGCAGAGACAATACGTCTTAAAGATTACAAATAGCACTGTCACTGTTAACATGTGTATCGTGTGTAAAAGTTTAAGATTGCTGAAGCAACCGAAAAAACAGATCAAAATCTTAAACGATCTATGAAAAGTAAAAATAAAATAACGTATTACAAGTATAAGTGCACACATATTGTGATATATGTTTCTTAAAAGTTTTTTAAGTAAACATTTGAGTTAAATAACCAAGTATTGTGTGCCAGACAGAATAGTTGACATGGAAGACAAATTTAAATTAATTTGTAGGTAGAGCTTTGTAGTCCACAACATGTTTTCTTAAAATTGACATCAATGTAATGGCCTTCTGTTACAATCTCACTGAAAAATCTTTTTTCATATTCTACTGATAAAAAATTGTTTCCCAGCAAACACCCCACAAGAATGGGGTCAGCTCAATTTTTTATAAAAATATTGGAATCGATCTGGTTTCCTTACATTGAAAGACGATTCGTTAATTAGTCTGAAAAGCATTCTTTATTTTATTAGAGCTCGACATATTACCAATATTAAATTGCCACAATTTTACAATTTTGACCAACTCTAAAAAAAAAAAGTTTGCTTTTCTGGTTTTAATGAACTTTCTATGACATGTCCCAACTTCACTGAAGTCGGCAAGATGTTTGCGTGTTTGGGTGGAAGAAGACAGCTCGACACAAATTTGTAGGGGGGGGGGGGAATTGAATAATTTGTAGCCCCTAAAGAAAAAGAAAAAAATGGGACGGCTAACCTGAGAGTCTCGAGTTCGAATCCGGGTTCAAATCAGTGGAACGTCCCTGAGTCCACCCTGCTCTGATAGGTACCTAACTCACGTTACGGAAAGTAAAGGCGGCTGGGCATGGTGCTGACCACACTATCCCTTCATATGCCGAGATAAATGAATCAGAATACATTAATATTTTTTTAAAAACTTCAAGCTGGAAACTGTTCATTTTTATTTTCAAGCAATCTTTATTTTGAATTAGAACAAAAAAATCATATTTTGAATGTTTAATTATTAAAAAGAAGACGCAAAAAAATGTATAAAACGCTACTAATTTCCTGCACATGGGGCCACATAGTACTACTGATGAAGCAAAAAAATACCAACGATAAATGTTTAGCAACGGTGTGTGATTTGTATACAGCTATCATTTATTGTATCACGCTGATGGCCTCAAAACTTTTAGTTCTACACAGATTTCAAGTTAAATATGACATGCAGTCGTGTGTCAAATTACACATATAGGGGTCCAGTATATAGACAGAGGAGCCATTATTTAAAAAAATAGTAATGATAATATGTAATAAAAGCCACGAAGAGATAATGTCTTGAAATGTGAGGCCCTACCAATAGATATTAGTTAAGTCTACCGCTAATTCAATGCTGGGTGTCTGTTGTTTTTTTTTATATAAAACTGAAAGAGTTGACCTATCTTTGCCGACAATTATTTACGTTTTGGAATAATTATGTGGCGAGTTGCTTATTCCGGCAAACGGCGAACTGATAATAAAACTCTTAAACAAATCAGATATTTTCTTTATTACGACCAGAGGCGTAGCGATGGGGGGGGGGGCGGGGGGGGGGGACATATGTCCCTGGGCGCCGACCTTAGGGGGCGTCAAAATGGGTTGGAAAAAAAATTGAAAGCTTGAGGGGGGGGGGGGGGGGGTTGCAAATCAAAAGTTTGAAGGGGGGGAGGGCAAATCGAAAGTTTGTCCCCGGGCGCCTGGAAGGGTCGCTACGCCTCTGATTACGACCAGTAACCCCTTGTATGTAGGAATAAAAAGTGTTATGAAATATATTGAGCTCTTGTAGTTGTCTGTCAACCATTGAAGATATAGGAAAATGTGTGTACAAAATTCATTAAAATGTTTTAGAACGTTATATATAATTAGAAAAAATAAGATAATTAGAAATAAGGGGAAGTAAACTAGTAAAAACTAGTCTAAACACAAAAAGCATGATTGTAACTGTTGGTAATATAATGTCTACCAAAATGGATAAATCGTGGATAAATCGTGGATAAATCGCAGGCTTGTCTTAGTTATTGCAATCGTCCATTGAGTTAATGTCAATCGGAAGTATAAACACACTGCAGTGGAGTTTTTACCAACTGTTTCGTGCAAGTTTCGTGACAATAGAATGACATGTCATACGGTATATTGGTAGTAGAACTATCACTGGGTTCTGTAGAGGAATTCAAGGTGAAACTCTCAGAGCATAGCTGCTGGATATATCCCCCAGCTGTAGCTAAACAATTTACAATATACCCAACACAATCTATTTTCCTAATTGTCTGCTTAAATGGGACCTACTTGATCTATTATAGTTCGAGAATATAAAGTTATATTACATCAAAGGAAAAAAATTAAATTAAAAGGCGCCAAAACAGTAGCCGTTTTAAAGTGCAATTTAAAAATAAAATATTACCGGGTAAAGTTAGTAGAATATAAATTTCTATACAATGGTGAGAAAGCCACACGTTCAAATAAAGAATCAGTTAGTTAACTTCGTGGGTATGGGCTACTAAATTTAAATATGCGAAAAAACTAAAAGTATGCACTTATACAAATCTTAACAAGTTACTAGAGGCTTAGTCTGGTGACTGGAGAGAGAAAATTAAATGATAATTTTATTAATCGTGACATCTTTTCATCTCACAAAAATTCGTTTAGGTTTATAGCGATATAAATATATTAAGTACGAAATAGAAGAAGTTGGCTAAGGTGGCAACAATCGGACAATGGAGTTTACTGTTTCTGAGAAAATCAAGTTTAAAATACATACACAAGAAACAGTTAACCTAGTGATTATGTCAATTTCTTTTAACCAACAGTTTTACAACAAATTTGAGGTTTGCCAAATCATATAAAGTTTTTTGATAAATATTTTCTATAAAGATTCAATATTTAACAATCAAAAGTTATATCTACAATGGCTTACATTTACGGCAAAGATGAATATTTAAAGCGTTAGAAAACTTAGAACTCATTTTGACATAAATAATAAAATTAACCGATGCAATCATTTGGTGAAGTACGTAACAGACGAACGTAACGTCCTCGCCTGGATCTAGCGTGATGTTAAACACCGTGTGTAGGACGGTGACAATCGAGACAAGCACGATAAACACAACACACACCATCACCAACATCTTGATCACCCTCATGTTCTTGATCGTTTTGGACATCCGCTTGTTGTTGTTTAGGTTTTTCATTTTCCTTGACGTCATCACCAACTTGATGATGGTGAGTGACGTACACAGGAATACTGTGGTCAGTGGAACAGTGGACACAAAGGTCAGCCTGTACACGATGAAGACAATACGAGTCCGCACGATGCCTGTCAATCCTGACATCGTCATATCGTTGTTAGTGAATATTTTGTTCTGGTAGTAATATGTGATGTTGTTCTCTGAAGAGCCGACAGCGGCCACGTAGAGAAATAACAAAATGATGACACATTTGATACGATGTGGAGTGCTGAATTTGGAGACAGAGAAGGGTAAAGAAACTGCTAACAGTCTCTCAATAGAAATCAAAGCCACAATGTGGTAGCTGAAAGATAAGCTCAGATCATAAATCAAATGTAAAATATAACGGGATGACTTGCTTTTTAATATCGTCTCCATGTTGAGAGTCTCTGAGTATTTCATATTGTAGTATTCAACAATGTTGCATATTGAAAAAGTTAAGTCTGACACAGAAAGAGAACATAGAAGGATGTTGGTTGTCGTGTTGAGGCCGTGCCGGCACACAATGAAAACTGTCACACAATTTCCAAACACGCCAAAGCTACAGAAGACGTAGAATGCGATGACAACAGGGTAACAGTTAACAAATGGTGTTCCAATCTGTAGATCTTCGCTGGGCTCCTCTGAAAAGTTGACTGTTGGTTTGAACCCAAGTACATTTAAGGTATCCTGGGTTTGTTTTATTTCAGTCAATACATCCATCTTTTAGCGACTCGAAGAACTTAGTCTCAATAGTAACGCGGATTTTAATTCGACGTTTTATGAGTTGATTGGTCTCTGAGTATTGATTGGTTTCTGATTACTGGTACAGTGTAAAAATTTAAAGTTTCAATGCCAAGTATTTTGTTCTGAATTATGTCTTATAAGCTATAACAATACATGTAAATAAAACGACAATTTTAAAACTACAAATAAAATCTTGAGGTGTAATAAAAAGAGTAATCTTTTTTCTAGCCATATATATATATATATATATATATATATATATATATATATATATATATATATATATATATATATATATATATGTATATATGTATTTATATATATATATATATATATGTATATATATATATATATATATATATATATATATACATATATATATATATATATATATATATATATATATATAAATACATATATATATATATATATATATATATATATATATATATATATATATATATATATATATATATATATATATATATATGTATATATATATATATATATATGTATATATATATATATATATATATATATATGTATATATATATATATATATATATATATATATATATATATATATATATATATAAATACACTAGCTGTTACTTTCTTACCCAAACGTTTCAGTAATCTGCGACCTTTTTTTATTCAAACTCTTCTTTAGATAGAATTATTTTGTATTGTGGTTTTATAACGGCTAGGCGAACCCAAAAAGACAGAGAACAAAGAATCTGTTCAACAATAAATAGTTTTCGAGTGGACGGTAAATTGAAGTAACGAGAATGACAATTATCGAATAAACCTTCATAAACGTTTTAACAATTTTCTTATGTTTCCATTAACAAAAATGGAACAAGAATTTTATGATGGTGTTATAACAGTAAATGTAGAAAATAGAAATAACATTTAATTCAGCAGTTCAAGCTTTATCTCGTCTCTTAAGTGCCATCGAGAATAAAGAAAATTTCAACAGAAAATTATTGTTATAGTTTTATTGTTTCCTAAAATCTGTTTCATTGTATTGCTTTAATTCTCTTAAGTGTCTTTGAAATGACAAATAAAGGGGTTTTTTAAATAACGATAAGTCGTTTTCTTGACATTAGAATTTGTGATTGTTAATATAGTAGAAAAAGATGTGTGAATTTTACGAGGTTTTTATTTTTATCGTTAAATGTGATGACCCTTCTTTGTCGGATTTATTATTTTTATGGGTAGAACTGATAATGCATTACGCTGGATTTATTTTGAACGATGACTCATTGTAAAATATCCATTAACCAGATGATAAAATTTTATTGTGAGATTGTTTTGAGAAAGTTCGCTTTGAAGTATTACATTCAAACTTCGTAATACCCACATAAAAAAATATTAACGGAAAATGTTGCGGGAAAAAAATACATAATCGTTGTTTGTAAGTATTTATATTTTTAATTAAATAGAAACAACACATTTATTTAAAATTTAAAAACACAAATGTGAGAGAGATTTTAAAAATAAAAAAGCCAAGACGTTCAAACAACTCTCTAACATTTAACATAGTAGTATGTTTAAAAAAATAGAAGAAAAAAATACTCTTCATTTTAAAGTTAATGTTTATTTAAAAATTATACATATTTGATAAATATTCTTATTATATATTCATATTTTATTACATATAATCATATATAATTATTAATTTGTGTTAAGTATAAAGATAGTTTTCAATTTCTGCTGGAATTGAATACTACATATTTTAGGAGAAAAAAACGTGTGTTCGTTTTTGTATAAAAGTATATTCTTGTGGTGAAAAACTATTTTAGGAGTAAAAACGATTGTTCATTTTTGTTTAAAAGGTTATTCTTGTAGTGAAAAACAATTTTGTACACTATCATTTTGCTTCAGAAATATCTCATTTCATTCAGTAATGGAGAAGCTGGCAAATTTTTTGGCCCGTAACAGACCTTTCAATATGACAGGGGCCCAAAAGTTCCCAGAATCTCTTGTACTTTTCTCTATGTACGAGACAGGGTTTCATTACCTAAACATCGTCCTGATCTACCTGCTCAGCATCTTTGGCATCCTGGGAAACAGCTTGACGATAGCAGATGTAGCGCGTCAGGGACTCTCTGACTCCACTAACGTTGTCATAGCGTCACTGGCTGTGACTCACTTACTGTTTTCTGTCACAGGAATACAGTATAACTTTCTTGTGATCTGTGCTCACCATTTCTACTCGTTAACTGCCAGCATAAGAATTGAATACTTGAACATTATGATTGTACTAAACAGATTTGCAATCCTGGCAAGTTTTCACCAAGTGGCGCTGATAGCAGTGGAGAGATGTATCAATGTCTGTTTGCCATTGAGTTTTTCCAAATATATCACTGTAACCCTGACCAAGATAATGGTGATCTGTGTTTTAATATATTCAGCATTCGCATCTTTGTTTGAAAACAGTTATATATCAATTTATTTAAGTAAATTTATTTTTCATTTTGATCAAACGGATGAGTTTCAGAGTTTTACTTCGATTTCAAGTTATTTTAACTTAAACCGTTTTATAATCACAACTTCAGTTCCTTTTGCTATTGTCGTTGTCTGTGCCGGATTAATTGTATTTAAGCTTTGTATTTTAATACGGAAATCTTCTAAAAATAAAACATCGTTTGTATCTAAGAAAATGAAAGATCTGAAAGTGGTTCGAATGTTTGCCACCGTCTGCGTGGTTTTTGTCGTAATTCTGGTCCCCTCCAAACTTCTGCAAGAAATGTACGCTAGTTCGAACACTCCAAGCCAAGTAGATTTCATGCTTTGTATCATAACGTCCATACTTTATCAGTTGAGTGCCTCAGTTAATTTCGTCGTCTACCTCACAATGAAAACAAGATTTACCATCCGTTTTCATTTTTAATAGATTTTCCTAATATTAAATTTCAATACATTATTTATTTCTCCAATAACATTACTAGTTTAAACAAAACTTACAAAAAAGTTTTAAAAAATTCATTTGAAGTCAAATGAAAAATTGTGATGTTAATATTGCTGGTTTTATTTTGTTTTTAT